>NW_015378389.1:0-37089 GCF_001204775.2 Aspergillus nomiae NRRL 13137
AGTATACTGTCAACAAATATGGACTTGAACAACTCTCTCGGTGACGCGAAAAATGTAAGCCCTATTCGCCCCGCAAGACCATATACCTTGCACTTGGAGTGTCTAATAACGAATAAAACCATCTCAGGCAGGGCTCTCGACCCCTTTTGAGGTTCTTTCACGAATCTTCGACTTTCCGGATAAAGTCCAACTTTCCTGGTGGTATACTATCGGGCCTACTTTTGCCAAAATGATGGTCGATTCAGACTACAGCGTACACAATCAGTACGAATACTTGTGCTTCATCTACAGGTACCTCCTTCCTGTATTAAAGTCTCTGCATGCCCCGACCGGTAAGACTGCGCTGGAGAATACGCTTGTTAGCAGCACACCGTACGAGCATAGCATGAATTACCAGGCATCTAAATCGACTACGCGCCTCTACCTCGAGCCCACCAGTCACTTGGACGGGACGATCCAGGATCCATGCAACAGACTTGCCGTCCAAGCGTTCCTGAATAGGATCCAGACAGCCCTACCCAACAGTGGGATCGATACGACCCTGTTCTACTTCTTTGCAGACAAGTTGGTCTTGCCGAGGGCAGACGAAGCCCGAATTCGAAAGACAGACATAGTTGATAAGCTACCAAACCAGATGCAATGCTCCACTGCGTTCGAGCTCAAGGACGGGAGGATTGGGATGAAAACGTTTATGTACCCGATGATGAAGGCTCTTGCCACGGGTAAATCCGTCACTAGGGTTCTTTTTGATGCTCTCCAGACACTCCCGGCTTTGGAGGGAGGTGCAGCATATATGCCTGCAATTTTGGCTATCGAAGAGTACGTGTATCCACTCACGGACAAATGTCCGTCACCGACGATGTCGACCTTCTTCGTGGGTTTTGATATGGTTGCTCTCGAGCTTGCCCGAATCAAGGTATACATCTCCGAGGCAGAGGTCAGCTGGGCGAAACTGGCGGACCTTTGGACCCTTGGCGGCCAGCTGACAGACCCTGACATTGCAGCCGGACTGGAGTTGCTACACCAGGTCTGGTTGCTACTCAAAATCCCAGAGGGAATTCGCAGACTATCAGACGCTCCACCGGATCTTAATGACACAGGAACCTTGAACCAATTGCTTATGAGCTACGAGGCAAAGCGTGGTTGCCCGGAGCCTACTTCAAAAGCATATATCTCTCTCCGAGGCTTTGATGAAAACATCAAATGTGAGAGGATGATCTCTATATTCAACCATTTCGGATGGACGAAACATGCGGCTTCGTACCGTGATAATATACAGTCATACTTGTACGTGAAGCTTCCGAATCTATATGATACTTAGTACCTAACCTTGATACAGCCCGTCCTTCGATTTCCAGAAGACCACTACCATACAATCTTGGCTTTCGTTCTCGTACAGCAAAAAGACGGGTCCCTACATGACAATGTATTTTAATGAGTTAGATACTTCTCACACTTTTCACGCATTAGGATGATAGGCGCTGGAGTTGAGGGGTATTATAGAAGGAACTACATAGGAAACAATGAAACAGAACTTCGGGGAATTAAATGAAGGCGACATTAGTTACTCCCCCTGTTGATTGCGGCAGGATGATGTGTATGTACTAAGGGATTGACGCCAGATGGTGGCAAAGTGTCGGTGTAGCGTCTTCATGCATGCAGAGGGGCGACGCATCGTGATGCTTGGAAGGAAGGAAGGCATTATGCATAGCATTCCCGCACCTGCCTGTTTACTATAATCATTCGTACTAGCTCCTGTGCACTATTGGCTTCTAGGAAAACGCTAGCATACAATAGTCAACGTGCTATGTGATTCGGGTGACACGTCCAATTTTGCTTCTGTGGTCAGGGATTCAAAATTAACTTCTACTAGAAGTTAATTACACGTATGGAACACAAGCGAAGAATATGATCTATTGTTTCCTAGCCAGCCACAACTACAGATCTACACCAACCGCTCTCGGATGATCGCTATCCTCTTTTGCAGTCCCCGTCTCGCTTCTCCAGTCCAACTTTACCCCCTTTTCTTCTGCCCTCCACTCCTGGAGCCATTTGACGACATCTTCTGGTCTGCTCTGAACACCGACAGCATGCCAGTGTTCCGGCGACAAGAAACCTTTGCCCACAACAACCTTTTCAATCCAGTTCACCAGACCGTCCCAGTAACCTCCGACGTTCAGGAGACATACCCCTCGAGAATGGATACCAAGCTGTTGCCATGTTGCTATTTCCATCAACTCCTCGATTGTACCGAGCCCGCCACTCAAAGCCACGAAACCACTTCCTGGACCGCCACATTGAACACGCCGTGCCATAAGCATTTTACGTGTATGCATATCTGGCACAACGTCAAAGCGTCCGTACGTTGTGTTATCCCGTTCCTTGCCCGTTTTTCCACGCTCGTATGCCACCAGTGCGGCTGGGATATAACCCTGTACCGCGTCTGGCCCTGATAATTTCACCACCTCGCGTGCAATTGCGCCCATTATACCAGTCGTTCCACCTCCATAGACGAGGTGAAATCCATGCTGGTGAAGGACCCTGGCAAAAGCCCTAGCAGCGTCTAGATATGCTGAATCGTTTCCGGGTGATGATCCACAGCTAGGACTATCAGTATCTGCTGCCTGTTGTGCGCGAATTGGTACCACACGTACTATACGCAAACAACGGGAGGGTTAACCTTCCCCGCTGATGGAGATTCTTGTGAGGGAAGAGAAATAGGCGACATTGGTCTGTTAAATCACACTCTCACGTAAACGAGGACGAGGCAAGAAGCTAGGAAAGTGAAAGTAATGGAGAAGCATGCCGCGTAGTTAGTGTAGAACGGCCTTTTGTATATCATTTCCGAAGGGTTGTTCAGGCCGAAAAGACCTCCCGAACTACTCCGTACATAGGGCAGCTGAGGCAAGTGGCGACATGAGGCAAGGGGTACGTACTAGTATATGGAATATACTTTACATGTCTGCCTTTTGTTCTATTTTTTGTGTATTCTAGACATTGTTTTAATTTAAAATAGCAATTAATCTGCCCCCGCTCTAGTCACTTCAAAGACTATACCTAAGTTCACATCTTTGTTGTTATCATTCGCTTTCTTCCAGTTCTCTATTAGGCTATTATAACACTCTAAAGATCCCAGATGTTTGCTCCGGTTGCCAGCATCATAGCCCTCGTTGGGCCTACCGCTGTTGGGAAGACAAAGCTGGGCGTGCAGCTTGCAAAATCGCTTCAAAGCGAGGTCATTTCGATTGACAGCCTCCAGTGTTACAAGGATGGCAGCATCATCAGCGCCAAAGTGAAGCCTGAAGAGGCAGATGGAATAGTTCACCACCTCGTTGACTATGTCGATGCACAAGACGAGCCCCACACATTTATCCAGGATGCAATCGATTGTATCCGGGACATCCACAGTCGAGGAAGAGTTCCTATCCTTGTTGGAGGATCAACTTCTTTGACAATCCCCATTTTGCAAGCCGCAGTCGAGGACGGGAAAAATCCGTTCATCATTATTCTCGGGGATACCCCCTCGAACCTTGAAATTCGTATCCGAAAACGCGTGGATGAAATGGTGCAAGAAGGGTTATTGCGAGAATTATTCGGCCTCTATAAGCTCGAAAAAGCTCTACTTGAAGGGCCACACTTCTCGCGTGGAATATGGAAGGTGATAGGCTATCGAGAGTTCTATCCATGCTTCACTATGCCGAGAACGGACCGTGAACAGTTTTCAGAGCTGATGGCACAATGTTTGGCCAGGCTCAAAACGGAGACCGTTCTCTACGCCAACAAGCAAGTGAACTGGGCATGTGACACACTCGTTCCTTTCTTGCAGACGATGAAGATACCGCATGTGAGGTTACAAGTGGATGGACAATTTACTGGGGAGAATGTGATGGCGAAAGCGGCTCGGTCCTGTGCGTCCCACTCGGCTGCATAAATTGGATGTCTATTATTTATGGCATGAGCCAAGGCTGAACGGGGAGTTCTTCTGAATAATAAATATTTTCCAATATGCTGCAACCACAGAATTTGCCCTGCCAACAATAAGGGCGCATGTCTGTGGTGGGTAATACTCGGTAAAATAATCATGTCCATATCCCGCATTCATGCAGGACTTTAGGGTTGTTTAGTGACAATCCGTGAGCCCAGGCCTAGCATAGGCCGAATTCTAGGCTGGCTGAAAGAAGTCCCAGCCTCGAACCCTAATTCATAAAGACAGCCCCCCCTTACCTGGTTCTTGTTTAGGAACTCAGATACATGATGTTCTAGATCTCGTGGCCCCTGATCTTAATCGTGACATGAACAGTAAGAATCCCGTTTTCATCTGTGCCTATTTCATAACAAATATAGTGTTCGTGTTGTTGGCGCTCTTCAGGTGGATCTTAGAGACGTGTAAATTCTATCTGATCGTTGATCCTCGGTTCAAGGAGTATAAGAAACTGTAAATGCGACTCTGGGAACTCTGTAGTGCACGTATAACACAATTGACCTTGAAAGGGCAGGTTGCTCGTGCTGTGCAAGGTCCCACTTCAAACTTTGGCCCTCAATAGTGACTGATAGAGGGCGGGACCTGATATCCCTCAGATTGCCCAGACAGATGCACTGTCAGCAAATAGAGTTGCCGAGGCCTGACGATCATCAAACCACCTGCACTCTTTTCTCGATCTCCAGAAATTTCTCTCCTGTTTCCTATCGTGGCGCCAAGAAGATATCAGTCTCGACGGGCACTTATTTTCAATCGCACTTTTAGTTTGTCGCCTCTTCAAGTATGATCCTTACCATCGGGAGCGTTGATATGAACCCGTCAGGAATATCCAGTCACGGTCAAAGTTGAAATTCTCGGCTTAATGGATAACTTCGTGCTGATTAGATACGTCACTGGCGTATGTCCTAACGAAAACTATGGATGACTGCGGACCACAACTCGCGGCTAAAATATGGATTCTGCATATGACTGGTATAAAATGGGTCTCCCAAAGATGAACAAACCTCAGCAGGGCAATGACAGCTATATACATACATTGAGTGGATCCTCCACATATCTCACATAATACTACTTATTCAGCTCTGGATGATGCACTCAATATACATGGGTAGCTGAAACCGACCTGTTTAGGTTTGTGGATCCTCTGGGAAAGATCATTGGCATTAGAATGAAGTACAGACCGGATATTGGGTTCCCATTTGACTTACTTGGAATACAGCCCAGCAGCGCGAGTGGTTTCTGGACTCTGGTGCTAGTTTTCTCTTCCAATGAAATCAGCCGTTTCTCCTTCGAAAGCTCATCCACAATGGTTGACTGCACATATCTCTTGCTGTAGTCACACCGGCCAGTTTCGATACTGAGGGTATAGCTTTTGCCTTTCTTTTTTGTTTTTAATTGAACCCCGGGAGGGACGGCCATATAGGTGAGCACGAAGCTGCAGCTTATTTTGCTGTACAAATAATGAGGTAAAAGTCAAGGTATGCCTCTAGGACCTGCTTTTGCATACCCAAGCCAACTAGTCATCCTCTTCCTCCAGGGCAAGCGGACCATGCGAGGAGTATAGTATGCTTGCGACCTGCTCCAGGTTCAAAGCGGCATGCCCTTCCAGTTCTCAGGGAATGTCTATGAAGAAAGAAGGACAGAACCTGGGCTTTAATCAGCCGCAGCACTAGAATCAGTAAAAGAATTCGTGAAAATACAACGTACAAGAGACTAAAAATTTAAACTCTATTGTTGCAGATTGCCACGATTTGAAATTACCACACTAAACATCTACACGGTGTAGTAGTAGGACAATGTAGCCACAGATTCAGGCTCATGAATTGGCAGTCCTATTTCCAGTATAATAGTCGGCATCTACTTAGGATTTGATTCTGCATACTGCTCTGATCTTAACAAATCAAGCGCCACGGAGGCCTCCATTCGGCTCGAGGGCAAAAATCTCATCAACCCCCGGATGACTGGGACAAGGCAAGCAAGTGATCGGCTGTGCTCCTTTCCATTGAGCCTTCGTTCTAATTCAGACTGCTGACACTCTTCCAGGTAAATTAGCAAACTCAACTATATCGTGTTCGTATGGAATCTATTTACTCACTTTCTCTAGGTTCCAACATATGCTTAGAGTTCAATCGCATGCTGTCCCATCTTGGCTGTCAGTCCTTTGGTAAGTCCTCCACAAAACCAATCATCTGTACAACCAGGACATCATCGTCTCCTAGATATTGGAATGGATATGTACCACATATAAACGCATAAATCTCCATTGCAAACCTTAGCATCAAACTTGCGACAGACACGGTAGGGCTACTTACCATACAGCCTGGATGCCATAAGTTGACCCGGTGGTCAAAGCATTCGAGGAAAATTGTCTTGGGCACCCGTAATGGCCCTGACTGAGCAAGTTCTCTGAGCTCATCTCCTTGGAAGAACGCCTCTCCAAAGTCAAGAATGCGAAGGTCTTCATCATCTTCATCTATCCACTCGTCCCATTCTGTGGCTTTTACTATATGTTTCGGTAGGCCTTTATCCAGAGTCTTGCCATCAAGACGAACCAGTTCTTCTGATTCTGGCATCCCAAGGACTTCGAAGAGCTCATCTTTGGTCACATTCGAGAGGTGGCTACAGCTGAAAGCGACGTTTCCACCGCGTATATCTGTCACTGCGTAAGTACCATGGCGTAGGGACAAGAATGAGTTATCACAGGGTATGGAAAGATAGATTAGCCTTTGTCTCACCTCCATGTCCCATACCAGCATCATGAATGAATTTAATGGCTTCTAGAAGCTGTTCTGACATGCGAAGGATAGTCTCCGGCTCAAGGGTATCCCCAGAGCTGTAGTAGTCGCGAAGAACCCTGTCAACAGAAGGTCCAAGCAACTCAAAGACAAGACACTGGTGGATTCCGTTAGGCCCCTGGTGAGTAAAAGAGTCGAGTAACGAAACTATATATTTTGAGGGTAGCCTTCCCTGCGAACGCTTTTCAAGTAGGTGTATATTGTGAAGTTCTTCGGATCCCTGGGAGATATCCGCTCTCAGAACTTTTAGCGAAACCCACTGGTTTTTCCTGTTCTACGTTAGTAAAAGCCATATAGGCGATTATGCGCAGCTAACTTTCTGTCATTTGCAAGCCACATGGTGGAAAATCCCCCCCCAACCTAATCTATAGTGTATTTCGTAGTGACCGTTCTTGAAGGTTGTCGCCAAGGTAGACTGGATGGTACCCACCAGGCCGATACCTCGATAACTGCTCCTGTGTGTAGAGGAGATTACTTTGCCGGTACAAAGATAAGTCTTCCATCGCCACGATTAGAGGGGGCAACAATACAAAGCAACGAACGTGGTTGAATCCAGGGTTTACCAGATTGGACTGCAGTTTTAGTGATTGACGTTGATACCAAAATTAAGCCCCCGCCAAGACGTCTAGACGTGCTTATCTAACCAGTTTCCAAAAGCATACTGCATAACTACATCCAGCTGGCGAGTCGAGAGTGAATGGAATGGTTTACGACGTTCAGAAGGAGAAACATGGAGTCATGTTAGCGGCATATAAAAGTTCTTTCCGGGAGTCCCAGCTATGATGACCGAATTAGCACCTTGATCGCACCGCATGTTGGATCTGCTGCCGTCTCAAACGCCGTACGTGCGTCCTCCAGTTCAAACTCATGGGTGACCAATTTGCTCAGGTTGACCATTCCGCTCTGCAAAACGCGAATAGCCCTCGGCCACATATTTACGTATCTCTGCTGAAACTGGAGCTCAACCTCCTGAGCGCTCATCCTCATAAAGGGGATCTGCAAATGATCCTTCCCCACCCCGATCACGAACACCTTTCCACCGAACTTGACGCTCCATACTGCTGCCGCCAAACTCGACTCTGTGCCAGTGCATTCCAAAGCAATTGCCACCTCCACACCCTCGCCCATGAGTTTGTTGACCCGCTCGGCGCACTGCTCTGGACTCTCCGTGGGACGCACGAGACAAGTTCGTACACCGGGCACATACTCAGCCGCAAACTTTAACCTTGCCTCATTGATATCTGTGATAACAAGAGGCCATGCCCCGGCTGCTCGACAAACCTGCAGCGTGATCAACCCAATTGGCCCGGCACCACAAATCAGCACCGGATCCCCGATCGTCACTCCGGCCCTCGTCACACCCGTGAGCGCCACGCTGAGCGGTTCCAACAACGCCCCGTCATCGAAAGACAGCGACCCAATCTTATGACACCATACCGCTGGGTGGTTGACATAGGTGCGTAGTAACCCGTGCTCGGGCGGGCTCGACCGGAAAATCAAACTCTTGCACCCGTTGTACCGACCCGTCAGGCAGGGTTCGCAGGCGAAGCAGACAATATGGGGCTCGACGGCCACGCGATCGCCTACTTTGTGCGATGTAACGGACGGGTGAACGGCAACCACCTCGCCGGCTGATTCATGGCCTAGAATGTGTGGAGCGGTTACTACCCAGGGGCCGATGCCGCCGTGTTTCCAGAAGTGGACGTCTGAGCTGGTTTCCAGTTAGACGGGGTAAGGGCGTGCAGTATATCTACGAGGAGGCTTACCCGCAGATCCCGCTACTTTTGATGGCGACTGTGATTTCTCCTGGCTGGAGAGTCGAGCCGGCCTGAATGGTGTCTGCTGAGGGCTCTGCCTCGGCGATATAAATGTTGTGGGAGGGGTCAGTGTAAACACCACGGTTGATGGCCATCTTGTTCGGTGCTCGGTGGACTATTTATTACAAGACGGCATCAAACTGGCAAGGAAGACCATGGTCTTCATATAGGCTTGCGACATAGTATTAATGTTGTTTGTTCTATCTTTCATCATGTATGTCGAGTGGCATGCTCATCTTCCATTACTTCGTTGCTATCAGCATTCTGTCTATTGCACGACACAACGTATGACTCGCATAAATTACCGTATCTGGTAATTCAGCCGATTATTGATCTCAACGACCTAAATTTCCGCAACAGGTCGAATCCAGGATCCCCGCTCCTGCAAAAGTTTCCTGAAAAGGGAAGTTGATGCTTCTAGCAGGGGGAATGTGGCGGCAAGATCCCTCTGCACTCCTATGGGTAAATGAATATGACTTTCCAAGCTGGTCACAGTCTGGATGGCATACTCCGCAACAGCTACATTGTATATACCCAATGGATAGTGGCTCGTGGCCGCTGGTGAACCACCAGACTACTACTAGTTATCTCGAACACCCTATCCCAGAGGCGCATGATCTTGAGCTTCAGGCTCTTTGGATTTCGCTCATAGAATGCCTCTTAGTAGACATTGCTCATTGCAAACATATCTAACCTGTCTCGCTAGGTATAAGAGAAGGCATGATTTCAGTACGCAGTACTCTTAGTACCGCTCCTTCATATACTCTGACTTGCTTAGTATACGTACTTCGATAGGCACAAACAGCGGCACTGATAATATTACAACAAGACAGACAAGGATGATGATCTTAAACGCTTATGTCTTGAGTATAAAACAAGAATCTTTAATTTTATATCCCTGAGAAAGCTGTTAGTTGCACCGACCGATATCAAGACTAGGGTGCATGATTACTACCGTCTTCTTGGTGGAGGAGCCTGGCCTGGCCCTAGGTCATCCATGCGGTATGCACTTTTATCGCAACATCTATTCTTAATGTTTTTTATTCTTGTCCACATTTTGTTTTGGCCTAGTGTGTGAATATCAGTGCAGTGCCCCCATGCCTTGGTACTTGTGCTCCAGGACACAAGCCTCGCTGCGCTGTACCGCCAGGGTCTAGGGTAATCAGGACTATCTATGTTGACGACAATTCTTGTTCAAATCACATTAGAACTCCAGTATATATATCCAAAACAACCGTAACTCTGAAAATGCCAATTTTACACGGTCTCGACTTCTTGCTTAGAAGTCGAATCTTTGAGGTCATCAATTCCATCACCACCATCCACATTCACCACACGGCTGACCCCAAGCTCGTTGGCAATACGCTCGCGTTGGTGACGATCCTCGGCGCTGACCTCGTCCGCAAACACGGCATCAATCTCCTCCAGTGACAGGCCCTTCAGCTCTGGCAAAACGAAGTAGACCCAAGCCAAGCCAAGGAAACAGAAGCACATGAACACGATCCAGGTCTTGTACCCGATATTGGTGATCATGACAGGCGTGACTTGTGCAACGGTGAAGTTCATGATCCAATTCACGGCAGAACCAATCGCGACTCCTTTGGCGCGGATATCGAGCGACGATGACTCCGCGGTGACGATCCAGCCGACAGGTCCATAGGGCATGGCGTAATTGACAACCACCCAGTAAACCAGGAAGATAGCTCCGTTAGCGGCGGCCTTGTGCTCGTTGAACTTACCCCCGTAGGTAGCAATGAGAGCGGCAATGATGGCGTGGGCGATGCCCATGTTGGCCAAGCTCCAGGCAAGCATTGGCTTACGACCAACTTTGTCCACGATCAGCGCACCTGGGATGGTGAAGACGAACATCAAGATGCCCACAATCCCGGTAGCCAGCAAGCCAATGCTTCCACCCGAGAGCCCGACTTGTTCAAAGATGGTCGGCGCGTAGTAGAGGATGGCATTGATTCCTATTCCCGTCAACGTTGTTCTGAAGCCGTTAGGTCGAAACTGTAAACTTACCGGACCATTGACCAAATGCTTGACGCCCGCGCCGAGACCAACACGATGCAGAGTGACCTTTGTTGTAAAGATCCGCTTGTACTCCAGGGCTTCCGTGCGCCATGTCTTCTCTTCGGTTCCATATCGAGATCGAGCGGTCGCGCGGTCTGCGTAAGCTTCAACCTTAAGCGAGCGATATTCATACTGAACGGCTGGAGAGTTTGCGTCTTGTTTTCGGAGTCGAGCCAGGACGGCGAGGCATTCTTCTTCCCTGCCAACGAGCATGAGCCATCGAGGTGAATACGGGAGGAACCACGACCCGATGCACAGGATAATAGCGGGGACGAGCTGAAGGGCCAGGGGAATCCTCCATGCCGCGCTCGACTGATTGGGGTAAGTCGTTCCACCGATGTAGTTCGTGCCGTATCCAATCCAATACGAGATCATGATTCCGACTGATGTGAACATTAATGGAAGGGCGGCACAAGAACGCGGTGGAACATCACGTACAACAGATCGCTACTTGCTGTAGACCAACCAGGGTTCCTCGAATGGATGCCGGCGCCAGCTCGGCGTTGAACATAGGCACAACCACGGACAGCCCACCGACACCCATTCCGGCAAACCAACGCCCTGCTGCAGTCTGAAGTCAGTACCCCAGCAAATCTTTGGGGCCCCGCGTTCTCACTTACAGTAAATCAGAGCCACATCGGTGCTCGCGCCAACCTGAAGGGCGACACCTAGCATGAAGACAACACACCAGGCTGAAATGGAGAGCTATTCCGTATTAGAGGCTGCGTCTATAAATGGTCTGTGACCAAATTCACCTTCCTAGAATATTTGTCTGCGAGGGGACTGCTACTCAACGCTCCTACCATGGCTCCCAACTCTGGACACAGACAGTATTAACCTTGTTGATCATCGGGATATTCTTCTCCACAACGAACATACCTAGAATTCCAGTGAGAAGACCTTTGGTGGAGGAATTGTTGAGCTAAGAAGGGCATTATCTTAGTTAATCGAGGATAATTTCAGCGGCATGGACAACTCACGGTGGATGCAAAGCGGTACTCAAAGTCAGCCATGACTTGGACCTGACTGAATACCCCCTGGATGAACGAAGCTGTTAGAGGGAGCGCAATCGACGGGTTGGCATACATGACATGGATTTACCTGATTGTAGCCATAGAGAACACCTCCAAGAGAAGCGAATAAGGCCAATCCCAAGCATCGTTTGTTGTTCATGAGCCCACTCACACCAGTATCAGCACCAGTCACTTCGGCGAGGCCAGTGACGGAGCTCCGTCTCGAAGCGGCTTGCATCTTTGTCGTAATTTCCAGATGAACTGACTATCATACAAGTTGTCCACCGCATCCATGGCAAACCCCGGACGACATTGTGCCTTTATAAATCGTGCTCGAACCCCAGGTGAGTGGGACCAGCATCCCCACAACCCCGTAGATGGAGAGACGCTTGTCCATAAAGAGTAAAATTGGCGGAGAAAAGAAGGAGTTTGTTGTCAGTGCTGTTGCCACTGATTTAAGTAGAGCAATATGTCCTTTCATTGACTCTGGACGACTGCACCATGCGATGTACCCGGGGTGCAACATGTGGCTGAGAAGGTCGAAGAAACAGCCACTAACCAGCAAAGATACATGGGACGATGACATGCGTATCCAGGTCTCGGGAAAGATATTTTTACTTATTTGACAAGGAGTTTCTTTCCCAAATAGGCAAACTTGGCGAACCAGAAGAATGTCCATATTGGAGGAATGTTTACCCTTCTTGCATCGTTTCCACTTTTCTTCCTGTCGAGAGCCAATATGCGAAGTCAGACTAGAACGCATAGTCTTAAGGCTATGGTCTGGGGAATCTAGACGCTATCACGAATGCGTTTCCAATATCATAAGGTCGAACCGGGTGCCCTGATAATTTTCACATATCAAAGGGTAGTGCTAATGTACCGGAGATATTGTACCTAGAGACTTTTAGCTATCTGTGTCGTCATCAGAAACCTTCTAAAGATCATATCATGAATCACTGCACCTTTTGTCTGGCCCTTTGTAGGAAGAGAGTCTCAGCGTGACTAGGTACTGATTTTACTCAGACCGTACACCCTTACAATGGGCGGGCAAAAGAATACACGTATAAAATAAGCCTTGCTCAAAGGAAATACCCGCCGCCTACTGAAAACAGTCGACCAACTGGAAAATGAAGTGTATATGTATCTCTACATACCTCGATATTTATAAAGAGCTTCCCTGCAATGATATGACACTGTAAGTGCGAATCACAGTGAAGAGCTCCTCGCGTGAGTAGGTTAGCATGTCTCTTTGCGATGAAGATTATTTTGGATTCCTAAAAGGGATCGGCTTGGTCGATGGCTTAGACAAATATATACTCGTAGAGTTCTTGCTCCAGTTGGTATTTTATGCATATTTTCCCTGAATTTCTCTGTACATTAACTGGGATAATGGAATGAGAAATTATAACACAGATGAGAACGTGCTTTACTTCTGGCTAAGGGTTGATAATAGGTCGTCTTCTTTTTAGACCGCGGAATGTGCATCTCACTGGTGTATGGCTTGTGTGACTACCGAGGGCATAGCCAATGATTGTTGGTGGTGGATGTACATTCCGGCGCCGACAGTCGATCCTCGGGGCATGCCGTCTCGATCCTTCTCATGCATCGCATTATCTGACTAGCTCAATGTTTCAGATCCGTTAAATCTGTCCATGCTTTTTTTTTATAATAGTTATTTAATTTTATAATTCAAGTGAAATACCTGGGTAAGTACCTGTAGGCACCCTCCCAAGTGAAGAAAAGGGAGTATCAAAACCCAGCAGTTACAACATACATCTCCCTTTCGTCAGATATCGAATGTTGAGGTGATACGAAACCTGCTTCGTTCGGGACCTGGGTGGTATACCATTTTTGTATAATCAGATATAACGAAAGCGGTAAATGAATCAAAAAGAACTGATTGTTATTGAGTACCAGCCCAGTCGGTGTTAATTTTGATCAACACTCTCCATGTGGCTTCTTGGAGGTCTCGAAGTTTTCTGTGGGGTAGATGAGTAAATGATTTCGCGTTTTCTTTCCTTCTCTTTATCTCTATAAGGTACTTGGAGGAGTGGTCGAATATCGCTTCTGTGTAGTGGTGAACTTAGTATAGTAATCCCGTAGCACAGTGGGTCCCTGCTCCCGGGTAGTTCCATGCGGGGGCGGAGGACCTACCTGTTAGGATCAGTCTCCGAGGTAGCCGAAGCGGATGAAGCACTCAAACAGGTAACCCTAGTATACCAACCATCGATTGACAGCGCGCAGCTCATAAATGGCCCGACACTGGGTGGGCGAACATAGCCAAGTATTCTGTATTAAACCTGGCCTACTCATTATCGTTGCCAGTACTATATCTTGTTTCCTATCTTCTGAAAGCGGACAACCCTCCACCGTTCAACTTTGTTAATGATATCCAAACTCGCGTCTTGTTAATGCCAGAGATATCTGTATTAAAGACAAGAAAGCCCACAAATAAGAGAGTCAACATTGGGGACTCCGGTGGCTCCTTGCCTGGGGCGGAACATCCGGCGTTGCCGGATAGATTTCGCCAGCCGAAATGTGACCTGACACCGTGTGGACCTCGTCTGCAGAATCTCTCTAGAATTGAAGGAAACTCCATCCTGATTCAGGGTTTAACGCGTGAAAATCGATATCGTAGTTTCAAGCTCTCTGCCCATCGGTGGCTTTTGAAAGAGGTTCTCTCAAACGGAGAACTAGGCAACATGAGAATGTTCTAGTAAGATGAATCGGCAGGCAGGGGTCGAAGCATTTGGTAAAGCTGTTCATAATATCAACTAAATCAGTAAAGAACTCGGATACTCGGTGCACCGGAGCTAATAATTACCATTTGCTCCCTGTTTTTCAAAACATTGATGGTCCTAGTCTTGGCCCCACAAATAGAGTGTGGAACCGTTCACCGAGGATCTGGATCGAAACCGCACCTCCCACTGTCATTTGTTGAATTGTGGCTTGGAAGCCATAGGGCCGTAGATAAGGATTCGGCGAAATACCACTACAAAATGGGTATTCGCAATGACCGTCGCATTCAATAAATACCTGATATGAGAAACAAAAGCATCATCGCCAGGGGAATAGTTTGACTGCCGGGAATAGACCTTCTGGCCCAGACAGGAGACGTTGCAGCATCGCAGTTCGTAACCGAGGGGCAGAGATTGTCGTTATATGTGACGCACCTCCGCATATGACACATATTTAAATGTCCCCATTCAAATTTGTAACCGTAGAGTTATTCTGTAAAGTACCAGAGTGTGGCCGGCACTGTTACTCGTACGATGTGCCAAGACTTGAGCCTTCGATATTGAAGGCATGCAGCATAGAATATTGCTGCAAAGGCGCAAGCAAATAATGCATATGATCCTGTGCAAATATTAGACATAGCCATGGAGAGCACAAACCATGTAGCGTGCATACTTCATTATAGAAATGCTGCCGAAGAGCAGGGGCTAACCTCTGTGCAGGGCAACCCCTGAAGAAGAACAAGTGTGTTTCTCCAGGGAAAGCGCAGGGAAAGCGTATAGTGGTAAAATATGGTCTACAAGCGTTGTGGTTAGAATATTGATAATGAAACAGAAGAATGGAGACGCCAAATATCATGAGATTATGAAATCGGTGGGATGGTGCGATGGTTCCTGGAAGGACCACCAACACACCATCCAGGCAACCCATTCACATCATTTTCTGCCACCGCCTATCTAAAGAAGCATAATGGTGCTTTAATCCTAGACTCCTCCTTTCTTTGAATTGAATTTCTCCAAGTTTTGTATTGAATCCCGGTGACTATGTATTCAAATTCGTAGTATTTGCAATGAAGCTCAATCGACTTTTGTGTTGAACTCTTATGACTTGGTATTAAATTTCTACCAATTTTGGATTGAAGCTGCACGCACTTTGGTGTTGATTCCTATAACTCTGTATTCAATTTTATAGATTTGTATTGAGTGGCTACACGCCTTTTATTGAAGGTCTCAGTTCCATATATCGTTCCAACTCCGATGCTATGCATCAAAGTCCCGAGTCAGAGGTCCCGTTGGCAGTCCCTCGCGGAACAAGTCCCCAGTAAGCACGGCACAGTCTGTTATTTCAATTGCAAGATGGCGGAGATTTACATGTTGCATCGGGTCTCCGCACGTTGAACTAATATACTAAATGGTGTATGTCTGAATACAGGGGCCAGGGTGCGTCTATCTAGTAGTTAAAGTGAAAATCCTTGCGTGACCCTGGTCATCCTAACTCCCCTGGCTATCCTACTAGTTATTGATCATTTGTATTAATAGCTTATATAATACTTGAGCGGCGGTATCAACTTCCGGGAGCCTTCTACAGGCAGTATATCGAAAATATAGTATCTCTTTATCTTAAAAAGCCCTCAGCCCCTAAGAGATTACTTACCATCCAATCTACTCTTCTTCTAAGCCCTTCTCAAGGTCTTTTATATAAAGCTCCTATGAACTCAATTTGTAAAGATCTCGATAGATAGATCAGTGTTAGGAGGCATAGTTCTAGTCCGTCGTAAGTATTCCCATACAAAACAGACAAACAGCTGGCCTGGCATGAGCTGACCACTGGACTAAAAAGCGTGCAATTGAATAGTGGAAGTCAACTCCAGCGACCAACAGTTAATCCTATACTCTCTATCACATCTAGGTTTTCAGATCGGAATAAACTCACAGTATGGCATCGAATAGTCGCCCACAACCCCGACTCAGTTGGCGGATGCGCCTCCTGCGATTTATTTACCTGTATAAGTCACCGCTCGGTCTACGTGGCAGCCTCATCCGTCTTCGCCACCAACACAGATATTCCTTCTTGGCTCTTCTTCACCTCTTTCTGCCACTACCGGCATGGCACTTTTATCTTCCAGACCCGGTTCCTTCCAAAGATATCCTCAATGATACGTCCCTCTTTGACTCTCGACAACCCCCTGCGGAGTTAATCAAATGCGGTGCAGTCCGGTCTGGCGCGCAAGAGACACTCCTCTGCGCTACCTTTACCGAATGTATGAAGCAATGGCTGCTCGCCAATACCCGGCCCTACCCTCAGAAGTAGAGTACTTCTGGGGCCAGGTACGGCAGTCGTGGACGATTTGCTGCATACCAGACCCCGATGATCGTGATCCCATTCGGTACGCTATTCTTGCCTCTACTGCAGAAGAACTTGCCGATGCTTTCAACTGGCGGTTGGGTCTGGGACTGCGACGTGATAGAGCCAAGAATATCTACCGCAACACGCTTGATGATGAACTTCCGCCATGTGAATCAGAAATCGCTCCTGACTGGACTCAGAATGGGCCTGCAATTGATTACCACTGGATTAGAAATTTACCAGACAACCTGCAAGACTCATCGGGCAGACTAGTACTCGAAGAGGGTGGGCGGAATTATAACTTCGCAAAGAGGAATATTATAACTAATACTGGCTACTTTCGCACAGTCTAGGGTTTTTAGATAATCCTATCTGCATTATAAGCAAAAGCATCCTTGTCAAATTTCGTTCTACATGGTAAAAGTCCACGATGTTCAGGTGAGGCCGCCGGCGATCGAATGTTTACGGGAATCTAGAGCTAGTGTCCGATATCTTGGTGTTGAGACAGGTTCTCCTGCTTCTAAGAGGATTCACTGCGTTTGATAACTGTTAGTTGAGAGTATACCAATGTTCGACAAAGAAACCACAAAATTGGGGGAATATCTATATGTCTATGTTCAATGTGTACATCGCAACCTGGCTCACTATTCTTCAAATTCAACGGACTCTGTATGTGAGTATCCGCCCCTTCTCTCCCCAGAGCTGTATTAAAGGCTTTTCCAAGTCGAACGAGATCATCATGGTACGCTTTCGAAATGAGAGGCAACAATCGGGTTCTTCTTGGGATCATCAGAATCAATATCGCCCATACTGTCGATGGGGAATGCAGCCCACTTCCTAGCTGGCACACGCAGGTCAAACAGCCGTGCAATCTCCCAGTTCGAGCGGCCCGTAGTCTCAGCAACGCAGAACCAGACCCATATGAGAGAGGTAAGGGTGGTTCCCGCATAGACAAACCCGACCATTGGGCCGAGGCCAGCATTATAGTAGAGATACGGGGCAGTGAATGAGATAACCCACGCAGTGAAGTAAAATGTCACAATAGAGACCGACATGATCTTATTCTGGTTGGGGCCGACAGCCATCTCGCGGGCCACCGTGTAAGCCACAGTCGAGAGCCCGTAGTTGATGACGCAGACGATCACAAACGAGAAGATCACAATGACCCACTGCGAGGCCGTACTCAATGGATCCTGGGTTCCAATCCCGCCGATAATAACAAAGGCCACTAACATGATGCTGGTGGTCACGAGCAAGTTGAGCCTTCGGGGTACACCGTTTGCCGTCACCATGGATACGGTGACCGCGCATATCTGGAGGATGTTCTGAATCAGTTGCACAAGAAACGGCTCGTCGATTCCGATGGCTTGGACGAACACCACCCCGTAGACGTAGAAGAAGAGGATCCCACACGCTTGCTGCGCGTACATCGCTCCTGCAGACCAAATGACCTTGGTTCGCTCGATCGGGTCGAACAGCAACGCGCCCCATGTGGATTCCTTATCATTTTGCTCGTTGACGCGCTGCAGGCTTTCCAATGTCGCCAGGTCGATGGTCGGATCGTAAGTAGGATCGTTGCGATGCAGCCGACGCAGGACTGATTCGGCTTCAGGGAGCCTCCCCTTTGCCGCATACCAGAGAGGGCTCTCTGGAATAATGGGAAGGGCCGCGAACATGAGTAAGGGAAGCACGATTAGGCCTCCCATAGGTAGCTTGTACGCTAGGGAGCTATCCATGCTCTCTGTCCCTTGACTGAGGCCCGAGGCCACTAGCTGCGAGCAGGATTGCAAAAACTGGTAAGACATAAGCGCAGGGCCACGGATGTCAGTTGGGGCTACTTCGCCGATGTATAAAAGCGAGGTAACGGTAAACTGGCCGACGCCAAGCCCCATCAAAATGCGCCCTACAATAATCACAGCTTCAAAATGGGTATCTGCCACCTGGGCAATACCTCCACAAAGGATACAGAACGAAGCAAGCCAGAAGGTTGATTTCCGACCCCATCGATCGTTGATCGGGGCAGCCAGCATCGCTCCTAATAAATCACCGATGTAGATGGAAGACGCCGTCACCGACTGAAAACTCGAGGACAGGGCCAGGTTACCATTAACGTCTCTCTCGGTCCCGTAATCGTTTTTGAACTGCTGCATGGCAAGTACTCCATTGTAATAAGTGTTGTCGTAGCCATAGACAAGGGCGCCAATGGATGAGACTCCACAGTAAAGCAAGGCCAGTCCATGATCTTTGAGGATTTTTCTAACCTTGTCGAACATCACGGAAACGAAGCTCTGGGAGAATGATTTTTGGAGCACAGACGAGAAGTATCGGGAGCTTCACGGAAGGTATATAACTGAATGACATTGCCGCGTATAGTTTCCGTTTTGTCTGGGGTTAGGGTTCCACCTATTCGGGGTTGCGGGGGTTAAAGAACCTTATTTTGTTCCGCCCCCGAGACGGTTATCCTCCGCTGAGGGTGAGGCGGAGATAGCCACCTAAGATAGTCCAACTCCGTTCCTGCGTTCTTGGTGGAATGGTAAAGCCACAAATAGAAATTGGCCCTACAGTATCCATGAGTCGAAGGCCTACAGCCATTCCTCAATATAGTTGGACTATTTAATTATTTCAGGCCACGATTTATCTAAAAGTTAAGGTTCAGCAACGAGAGTACAACGCCGAATTCAACCATGCAATCAATAGCACTTAACCCGATCTTATTCGGGCAACACAGCCAAACTGGTTCTACAGGTGTCAGACAATTAGATCATTCTAGGTATTTGCGGTTATCCTCTGTCTCATCATGGTAATGTAACCTCTACCATGAAGTATATGGTCCCTCGAGATTCATTACAGGAAAAGCATCGAAGCTGATAGGATTCTCCGCATCCAGATACATCCAAGAAACGTCGTCCATGCCAGCAAACAAGTCCATAGTTTCCAGGTGAGACTGGGTAGCTTGAAAATCACCTGGGCGGCCAGCCAACAGCACATCCACTGACGGTTGGGAATTCACTCCCCCTGCTTCATCTCCAGTAATCCCTTGTCTGTCGGTAAGATTATTATCTTTCTGGGTGGTGTTGAAACGGTTGATCCGCAGGATGTCGAGGCTTGGGAGCTGTTCGAGCGCGGCAGATATTCGATGAGCCAATGATGCCATTGCATCGGCAGAGGCCCATTTCAGCCGTAGCTCCTGCAAAATATCGCAGCCGGTATTAAAATCATGCCGCGCGTCTTCCTGCTCGCTAGATAAACGACTATATCGTAACTGCTGGTAAGAAACAGATAGGGCAAGAGAGGCGGCATATACTACAACTGGAAATGGATGCAATGCATCTAATCGATCAGGATACTGCATATATCGGATCACCTGGATTGCCGAGAGCTGTTGTCGCAGCCTGGCTGGCGTGGGTGAGGGTAATGTCGTGATAGTCTTCAGCCGGTGCGAGAGGATTGCGGTGGCGTGGTAGAAGATATGCAATGTGGCTTTATCAGAAAGGACGGTGTTAGTCAGAGGACAGGTTCAATCGCATCGACTTCACTGACCGATGGTGGAGGATGAAAGTTGCCAAGCGTGCATTTCATCCATGACCTGTTCAAACCCTGGAAAGTCGGTATCCCATCCTGATGCAGGATCCTTAGTTGTGGGTCGATAAAGAGCAATAACTTTGTTGAGGATTTTAGCAATTCGAAAGCATACATCAAACGCGATAGAGCCAGACTCCTGCGGCGTCAGATCAGGAACTGCTATATCGATGTCGGCCATAACGCACGGTCGTGAGTTTGTCGCGGCGTTCAGTCGGTCCAAGGTCCAAAGGCACCAAAAGATCCTCTTTAACTCATTCTTATCGTCATTGGGTCGCGGTAAATGTAGAGCCAGGGACTGAGCGGAATGCATAGCTTGAGCAATACAGCTGGATGATTCATCCATACCCTCACTTCCTTCCTGGTGCAGAGACAATAGACCAAGGATGCGGATGAGGGTGATCTTCTCTAGTGTGGCGCGCGAGAGAGTACCGTGGAGAGAGATACGTATAGCTGGCTACAAAATTCACGAACTGGTACCACAGCGTCCCTGGACTGTAAAAGCTTCAGGTGTTGCCCAGCCCGATTGTCCTTGGCCGCCAGAAGACACACGACATGTACCAAAGGCGAGGGATCGTACCCCGGGTCAATTGTTGCCAGAAGTCCTCTTGATCAAGGAGGGGAATAATAGGATGGATATTGGCAAAGTAAATATCGGATAGCGCTTTTATGGTTGTATAAGGCAAAATGTCGGAGACCGGTGGATGAGATAGCCTGGATCTTCTCGACGGAGATAGTGCTGCAGCTACGGTTGGGGGGTATCCATCGCCGCCAGAGGTACATTTGCTAGAGCGCCGTGGCTGAACCCAAACACCTACTTCTCCCGGTGCCATTTCCTGCGCATCTTCGGGAGTGGTGGTTTCGTCCAAGAGTCTAGCCTCCGGGTTCAAGTCACTAACAAAGCGTGTCGTGTGCGGACTAGGATGAGCATTGAGTCTCAATGATCCTGGTGTTTGTTGTTGTCTTTGTTCTGCCTCTTCTGGCCGGCGTGAAGACGACTGATCTTGTTCTGGCCGACCACCTTGACGCTGGTTTTGACCTTGGATTGGCTCAGAGCTCAGTGACTCGGAGAGCTCCCGGGCGCTTGTCCATTCGATACGGGACTCTGCGCCCGAAATATTGGCCTGAGGGCCCGCTTGAGACTCCGTCAGTACCAGGTTACGTGAAGGGGAAGAAGAGCCCCCAGACGTTCGCAACTGGTGATTGCATCGCCTCTATTCACGCAGGTTAGACTCACGCGTGGCTGGAATGTTGCGACAGCACCGACCTTTTTGCGCCGACACTCGCTACACGCTCTCCGCAATCGGATGCGCCGCGATCGATCAATCATATCATGATACGGCACAAATGTGATATTACCTGACATCTTACCGAGCCTTGATATTTTACAACAGAGGCCGGGGCAGAGGTTCTGATTGCGAAATGGCAAGAGAGACCGAGTAATTGGATCATGGATTCATGTTGACCCACACCGCTCGTTTAGCCTTCGCGAACGCGGGGAATAAAATAAATTAAAAGAATAAAAAGGAAAAAGTATATATAAACAGAGAAAAGGAGGAGACAGGCTACATGGACATCATCTATAACTCTAAAGCCTTTTTTTCTTTTTTCCTCTTCCTTTTCTGTTTTTCTTTCTACATATCCCGAATGGTCCTTGGCCGATCACAATGCCGATGCCGAATCTAGGCCACTCTGTACATGACGCTACGTAAATTGCAGTTAGGTAATATTTTGGTCTAAAAGTAAATCAAGTAAGTACTTTCTTATGTTAGGAAACTATATTTGAATGCGTCCCTCCATCGAGAATAAAGCCCTCGTGGGGGAGGCAAAATTGTGGATGCGGGCCAGAATCTCCTTTCGGAAAGTCTCCACTGGTGCCCTTGCGGCAACCTTCCTAATCGAGGAAGTGAATGAGAGCTCAAGTGTTCAACACCAGAATACGGACTATAGGAATATATGTTCCTAGTTAAGAGTAAAATCCTGACAACAAACTAGTGATATTATAGCTGTAGTATTACACTAGAATTTAATTCATACAAATAGACTAGAGTAAGTTGGAATATTTCGCAAAATCAGAGATATATATTTTCTTGTGAGCAACTTGAAGAAAATGAGTACCTTTCAATTCTGGCTATCGAAATGTACTAATCCAATTAGTGACAACGCAATGTGTAAGAAACATAATATTTGATAATTTCTCCTTATAAATGCACATTCACGCTATGTTATACAGGACATGTATGGAAACCATAATCAGGTTACTCTTGAGTCTTGGCGGAAGTGATAAGCTCTACGAAGTGCCTCGTCCGGAGGGTACAAGTCCGTGGTGACTATAAATCAATCGTACGGGATTATTCCGATAGCCTGCTGAGTCTCCTTATTGATAGTTGGGGGCCCATAAGGATGGAGCGTATTCCAGTCCGCCATTTGCTCTTCCTTTAGCACAAAGTCAGTTGGATCATGCGACTGCATTTGTGTTAGTAATTTCACATTCAACACACAGTCAGTGTGCAAAGCTTACAGTCATGTAGCCTCGCTTGAAGGCCTCTACTTTGCGCTCTCTTTGCTCTTCAGTAAGGAATTCGATGGGTTTATAGCATGTATCTGTCCAATGTTAGGGGGTTATCACGGTAGTCGACAGAGGAAAACTTACAAACAGCCATGCGCTTGTTGTTCCCAAGGGGTGCGGCCCCGTAATGCACGGCGCGCGAATCCCAGAGGACGAAGTCACCGGGATCCATGCTGGGCTTCACCCACTCGCAGCCACGGTTCTTGAACCATTGAAGCTCTTCATCTGTCCAATTGAAAAGGTCCCTCTTGATCCAACCGCCGTCGGGCTACGTCTCTTAGCATGGTTTCTTGTGAAGTTGTGGAAGATGGACTCACGGCTTGATGCTCCTCAAAGTATTGCTTGAATAGAGGGGCGGTGCCTGACATGACTGCGAGACCACCATCATTGGGACCATTTGGAAGCTAATGTAGTTGCTTAGCAAAACCTAGTGAAAAGGGAAAAAAGAGATAAAATCACGTACAAGGTTCAGGAGGCCTTGAATGCAATGCGGCCAAGGTCTGTAGGCACTCTGATCCGACTAAACCCAAATCAATCAGCAGGATGAGAGACACAAGTCGATTTTCTTATACTCACATGCGGCCAGGGTGCTTTGCCGTGATCAGCCTCATCAGGAGTGGGAATAGCAAGCGTGCCTCCGTCTGCCAAGGTCAGCAACAACGTTACAATAGTAACTACATGTGTTTTCATACCAAACGAGACGGTAAGTTTATCGGTACCCCAGATCTTTGCAAAAATATCCCGGACCCCAGGCTCCGATTTACAATCCCAGACAAACTGAGCGTGGGCAAACGAGAAGCTAAACAGGTTTAGTCTCAGCCTCGGTGAAGAGAACCATAACACTCACTGATCAAAGAGCCCCCCGTAGCGATGTCGTGGGATATTCTTTGACTTGTATGTGGACGGGTCATCGCGCTTATATCCCATTTTAAATCCCTCGAGCCAATCCTCGCCCTTTTCGGCATATTTGAGGGCCCTTTCCTTCGGAACTGCCCCCTTCACTAGAGCCCACTATGAATCGGTCAGTTCCCTAAGCAGCCAGTCGACATTGGGATCACTTACACCATGCCGATGAAGGTCATGAAGCCACTGTGGACTTTCAGGAGTGAGGGGTGCAAGCTTTGGGCTTGGTCTGTCAATACCCAAAGGACCGCGAGGGTCTTCCCAGTGGTCCTGTTCAGCCCAAGTCATAACCGTTCGCATCGGTTGAATGACTACCAGATGTGACTGGACCTTTCGGAGAGGTCGTGTTGCACTTCGAGCTAACTCTGTGAATATCATTGTGTCGATTGCGGAATGGTGGTTGCGTTGACATTGTAAAGCCGTGAGTCGGGTGCAGCAATATATGATATTTAGTAGGCGGCCCTTTACTGTTTAGAGTTGGCTTCCGCTGCGGTACACCAAAAAGAGAAGGTCCGAGGCCGCACCTGGATAAGTGGAGATCGTCCATGCTGCTAGTCCTATTGAGCTGGCAATCTATGTCTTCGGCAATAGTTCTTTAGGAATTGCCGCAAAGGCGACTGGGAAACATTGTTGTGTTATGTATTACGATGCTACTGAGTAGGTTAGGACTAGAGTATAGAAGCCTTGACACTGTTTCCTGTCGTTGTTATCAGTTTTTGCTAAGAATGACAGCTGGGGTACCAACGGGACAGTATACAAGGATCATAGTAAGGCAGCAGTAGCCAGTTTCTACACCTTGAGGTGCTTGCCGGGTCCGAGTACTCCAGCTTAGAGCATCAATGACTGGGGGCGATATGTGAAGAACTACTGTAATGGAGCCCATCGCCAAGTGATATAGCCAACGATCCAGCAACTTCCTCATATGCACTAGTCTCACCCTCAGGTATCACACCTCGAACAACCTCAACACCTCCTTTTCTGGTTTCTTCTCTCTTCTCCTTGCAGTCACTCTCAGGTTGTAAAAATTCGATCGAAGGAACGACGTCACTCTTCATATCAGTGATGGCATTACTCTGACTGCGACCTGCCTTAAAAGCCTGTACCAGCTATCTACAATACCTTCATCTCTATCCTTGATCAGGGACTCAGAGCCTTGGGCAAGAGCGTGAGGTTTAGACGTGGTCCGGCCGAGGTCATTATCAACAGAATCTCATTTGGACTACCGTTAGCTGGGATTTTCATGATCAGATATTGAATTGGTCTATAATCGGATTTAGAAGTCTGCTATTGGAAAGATATCAGGAAGCTGCTTGTCTATACGGGTCAGCTGTATTAATCTCTTACACTTTTGTAGGCTATCTGCCACACGGTGATCAGTCATAGTCATTGTTGACGCTGCCTAACTAGGACTGGCGCTGTTGTTCTTCATAAGATATTTCTTCCTACAGTTATGATGATAGATTCAAGCAACTGAAGTAATGGAATAGGAATTCAACCACTTTGGCTGCTTAATATAGTACCCAAACCTGCAGGGTTCCTGAAGGTGTCATTGATCCGAAGCCATTCTACGGCGATTACATTGTCAGCTAAAAGAGGCTTAGAAAGTAGTATCCTTATATGGTTCCGGAAGGCCTCCGTTGGACAAGCCTAGAAGTGGAGTAGGAAGGGTTCAACAGTCTCAAGTATTGCAATCCACCTGCTTGCGCCCACTCGGGAGTGGTACGGCCAGAGGGGGCACTCCTTTACTCCTCCAGGCTCCAACAGCCCCAGTAATATTATGTGAGTTCTGGCGAGCGGCCGCGTACGACGTTAGACAACATTTCTCAAGCCAATCAGGTCCCCCCATATTTCGTATGCCTTGAAGGACAACATACAAACCTTCCTCCTGGCAGCTAACCAGGAAAACACTAGTCTCGCACCACCAACATTCATATCGTGGCCAGTAATATGAATGATATATGAAGGGGAGGAGGTCGATATGCGGGCAGAGGTATAGCCGTTCGGTAGAATATGGCTTCATGGTGCAGTTGGGGCTCACAATTGGCCCTGGTTGGTAGCTGCTCATACGCACATGATACAATGTCTGGGCTTCCAGCTGCTTGTTCTCGTTGAAAGTGACCGTTATGGCAAGGTCAGCTGATACTTCCGGGATATTTGGTATTGAACATCCGTGTAGAAGAGATGGCTGTCCATCTATGATCATCAGTTGGAAAGCATCACGGATGCGCTGGGAGAGTGTCTCTGTAAGTCCTGTGTGCAACCACCTTTCTAACCGGAGTCTGTCAAAAATGGTTAAAGAGAGGCAGGGACACAGATCTATAACTTTTGCCTCAAGTATGCACATCCGGCTCAATGGTGGGCGGGATTTGCTGCCTGTCCAGAACACTGTGCGTGGCTGTAACTTTAAGCATTCCGCACAGTAAGCCCAGTAGTCATCTTCGAGCTGAAGCAAAAGCTGAGTCCTCGGAGAAATCGGTTGAGGCTCCAATAGATCCTCGGACAGCCTGAATGTTTTACAGGCCAACATACTTGCCCACGCTAGCCCTCCGGCTTGAAGGGTGCAGCTAAAGAGTCTGTAAAAAGGCTTGCAGCTGAGCGCGAGACAGACTTGCGACGGGAGCGGCAGAAGTGGGAAAATTTCAAAGATGATGTCAAGGGGGAGATTTAGAAGTGCTGGGATAACTATGTCTTGTGAAACCTGTTGCGGGGGGATAATTATGTCTTGTAAATCCTGATGCGGTGGTGGATGACTCGACCTTGATTTTCCTCTGAGCAATCGAAGGAAACCCCGTATCTTTCGAGCGAGCAAAGGACCCATTGTATTGCATATCATTGATGGGTTTCAGGTGTATTAAACTGGAAGAATCCAGGATGATGGGTAGAGAGAACTCTGACATCCTCGTAATGATCGACCTACGAAGTACGTCAGTAGAAGGGACGGAACGCCGTCAGAGATTGGAAATATTGGCATCACACGTAGAATTCTTGCTGTCATTGTGAAGTCATCCACAGAGATGCATGGACTTGACTACTTTAGGTATCAAGGGATCTGAAAACATAAAAGACACGCAAGGCCTTTACTGAACAGTCTGCACGGATGAAGCGGTCTGGTCAGTCGAGTCCTGGGTACAAAGAGTAGTTCTAGAGAGTTTTCACAACTATCTTTTGGCTCCGATTATGTACGGAGAGCATAAAGATGTACGGAAGCGTCCTCTATTGGGTGACAATCACGTGGACTTTTGTAATTTGTGATATGTCTCAGACCCTCGGTATTGAACTTTTTTGATTAGCACTGGTTTCTAACCAGCAAACAACTCTCAACCAACCATTCTAAACTAAATATCTCCAAGACTCTGAAATCTGTATACAGCCCTTATCCTCCCAAAATACAGGGTTTCAGTAAGTCCATATCCCCCTCAGACAAAGTCGGTCTGAGTAAATGGAAAGGCAATATTATAATCTGGATATAGGACAGTATATCCCAGGAGACTAAGAGAATATAACAAGCGGAAACCAACTCGCTAAAAGACTACCTTTCGGTTCTCACGCCCGCCACCTCCACTGGACCATACGCTGACCGTGCCTTTCGAGATACCCATCGCCGTCCAATACACAATATATAAACCATATAAGACGATTATCTGCCACGGGATACACCTGATTACCAAGGCAAACAAGATTGGTAGCTATAACTCGATGTTGATTTACAGTTTTCGGACAAGACACATCCAGTGCGGTGGGTGAATTGAGATTCGAATGGAACCGAAGTTAGACCTCCGCGGAATGCAGATTATATCCAGTTTAGCTGCTGCGGACGACTTTCATGAAGAGCTTCAACATAGCAGCCATAGCTGGCACTGTGCCAAAAAGCATCCTGGTACCCCTTCTCTCCAGTGGCAGTACTGTCGCGGACGGGTGTCCTTGAGCATCGAGACTTGTATCATACCCGAGCCCAGCTGATTGTGGCCAGCTCGAGCTCAAATAAGTGGGTATATTGTGTCGTGCAGGTCGGGGGGTTCTTGAAGCACCTGGGAGATGCCAGGGCAGGTATACTGCGTGGTAAATAGTTGTCCGAGAATCCAAGACGGACGTCGCCGTGCTTGAGCGCTGCACTTTTCTTCAATACGGCCGATGACAGAGGTCGACAGTACCAGCGGAGCAATAATCGACAATAAGACAGTCAAGCGGGCTCAAGGGTGACTAGATTCACAAATGATTATCTCTTCAACCACTAGCTGGGCGCATCGTTGCCTCCAAACCCACGAGGATGTCACTTATTTTAACTTAAAATGAAGGGATCAGGCGTACTGTATACATTGGGCTACCACTAACTCGATTCTTCTCCGACGAACTGCTAGTGCTACTTTTGTCTTTCCAAACAACGAGTTTCTTCAATCACCAGCAGTCCTATATCGAGAATAGGTGAATGACATCTCTTTCACGCACCTGCATCCATGATCAGATTACATGGCACCAAGACTCTCGCGAGATACAGGTTGGGCATGGAGTCAGGGATGTTATTGGACAGAAGGCCTTGGATAGGGCACTGTTCACTGAGCCCAAACACACAACAGACAGTGTGTACTGTGTGCTATTCTGAAGCTGGCCACCTACGACCACAGTTCACAAGCTTCATCAGAAAGAACTATTAAACAGAACAGAGGAAAGGGGATCAAGCAATGAAATTTATTGTCGGTATAACAAACTGACATAGGCACGGAGTACATAGCACAGAGGCATGGAATTAGCCCTAAACTGCGCAGATATAATCAATACTTCCATGGTAAAGCAAATTATTAGTGAGTTATAATTATTGGTGCAGTCACGCTTTCAAGATGCAGGTTTCTCAACTCTTCTCGACTGCCCAAATCGTGACGAGATTTGCACTTTCGAACAAATGAACCGATGATCGGGAGAATATTCCTCCAATAAATTGAATACGACAGTTTGAGCATGGTGACGTATAAACCGCCGCTTGACAATTCACAGTTAATATAAAATATACTGTAGCCTCAGGCTTTCTGCTAGACCTGCCTAAATAGGTCTAGCGCTGTTGTTCGAGCGATTTCTCCTCCCAAAACCATGTTGATAGTCGTCACATCCTCAGACGCTGCCAGCGGTGATTCACTTTCTGCAAAGAAATCTTATCAAGGATAAGCTCTTCTGTTGTTATTACCCACAGTACTTTCGATTCTTTCGCTAACATCATTTGCGAGTCATTAGGCCTCCTGTTAATGGACCATCGGGGAAAAGCTGACTCAGCTGGTTACTCCAGGGAGCTGTCGCATAGTAGTCAAATCGCCAGCATTGCCAAGAGAACCAACAGTCGGGTAATTTCATCGATATGCGTTCTCGGTTGCTGTCGCCTTTGCCCCATGCTATGGTGCGATTGATTCCGCTCAGGGCGAGCGGGGGGCTTAACGATAGGGCGATAGGGACGGTATCGTCGGTATCCAAGCCCTTGGCATGGGCCTAACGCCCGGCATTCTTTGATATAATAGATTTGCCAAGCAGCTTGGCTCTGTGCCGAGCATCTCCTATGACCCATTTGGGAGGCACCAAGCTCAGATGAAAAGAATCTTCTGCCTGCCTGCCATTATTTCGTTGCCACACAAAATGCGGCAAACCCCGGGAGGGCCAGGGGTATGTGCCCTCCCAGAGATTCATAACTGCGTGGAACCTTGACACGATACACATGTGAGCATCAGGATTGAAACAGAATCTATAACCCGCTGCTCAAACTGCGGCGACCATGGTTCTTGTACCGTACCTGAAAAAGATCGCGGGATGGCTGGCACCGCCGCCCCCAAAGTCGGAAGATGGGCGCGATCAATGGCCCTCACGCGCAGCCTTTCTTCTAGCAGCGATGGGTGGTTGCGCAGGACAAGGAAACCTGTTACGGTACCCGTCAGTCGTCTATAACAACTATGGCTTGCAGTGGTTCATTCCTTACTTGTTAGCCGTGTTTCTCATCGCCATCCCTGCCCTCATTCTCGAAATCTCGATCGGCCAGGCCTACCGCGGCGGTAGCGTGATCGCTTTCAATAATATCAACCGACGGCTCAAGGGCGTCGGGTTGGGCCCTATCCTGGTCAGCTTTATCGTCACCCAGTACTTCACTGTCAACCTAGCCTGGATTATGAACTATTTTCGCAATTCGTTCTATAGCCCCTTGTCATGGGAGAATCGCATTGAAGAATTCTATATGGGAGACGTCATTCATAATGTCGATCCAGTGGAGGGCAGCTTGAGTGAAGGAAATAAGAACGTGGTTGCGTTTACCCAATATCCTGGGGTTGGTGTGATCGGCGAGACGGTGGGCTGGAGCGCCTTTATTTGGTTCCTGATTTGGGTATCGATCTTTCGCGGCGTGGGCCTGACGGGGCGCGTGGTCTACTGGACGATGGGCTTGCCAATTGTCACCACCATTATCTTCGTCGGTCGGTCGCTCAGCCTGGAGAACGCCAGCGAAGGCGTACGCTTGCTCTGGGCGACTTGGCGAAGCTCACAGTTAGCCTCCGGAACAGTTTGGCAGACGGCTGTGGGACAAGTCTTCTTCTCTACGGGCATCGGATTCGGCTATTTCACCTCATATGCCTCATACAATGCGAAACACTCCAACGCGGTAATGGATGCTATCCTTATCTGTGGCAGTAATGTATTATTCGAAAACTTTGCGGCGTTCGCGGTCTTTGGCGTGGTGGGCTACCTGCGACGTTGGCCCCAGGAGGGTGAACGGTTGGGTGCCTTCGTGGTCGGCTTTTTGACATTACCCGAAGCGGTCCTTCACATGCCCGGGTCAAACTTCTGGGCACTTCTGCTCTTCTTTACTCTTGTGGTGCTCGGATTCAGTTCGGCATTTGTGATGCTGGACGCAGTGACGACCCTCGCTGTCGATTCAGGGCTCAAGGTTTCGCGTCCGATAATTGTAACCACGCTGACTCTGATCTCCTTCCTCATGTGTCTTCCCTATTGTACCGAGTTCGGCTTTTACCTGCTGGACGGTATCGACCGCTGGATCAACAATATCGCCTTGATATTCGTGGTGTGGTCCGAGCTGGTCAGCGCCACCACGGTCTACCGCTGGACTGACGTGGTGGGCCAAACAGGGCTACCGGCATTTATTGTGTATAACTTTGGCTATTTTGGTGGACAGATTGTGGGTATCGCGGTTGCTCATGGGACTAATAATCCATCCATTGGCGCAGGAGCAGGCTTTGGCTTGTACATTGTCTGTGTTGTTGTCGCGGTGGGTATCGCGACGACTCCGCAGGCGAAGGCAGCCAGGTTCTGGAATCGAAACGCAGTCCTCCGTCGATTCTGGTTCTTAGTATTCTATTCGGTAAGCCAAGACAAGACATACCTACATTTTGTGAGTGCACTCACTGACGTCGCGCTTTAACTCTAGGGCAACCAGCTACGACGTGACCTCAACCAAATTGTCGGCGGCGGCCGAAACTGGAAGATACCTGTCTTCTGGCCAGTGCTACTGCGATATATTAGTGCCCCAGTTCTAGCTATTATCCTCAGTTTTGCCTACCCTGAGTTCCACACTTTGCGGTACGATCCCATGATGATCGCAGGTTTTATCCTGGCTCACCTTTGCCTGTTGGCCATGCTCTTGGGTCTCGTCCTACCACGCTACTATGATGCTTCATCCCACCAAGCCGATACGGTGAGAGCACGCAAGGAACTATTCCCAATGAGCCACGGCCACAAGATCTCGGACAACCAGCCATGGCTTCTTTTCACGGCACGGAGATTAATGCGCTTCCGGCAGGGTCGACTCTCGGAGACATAACAGCACAACCCTTAGACTTCAAGTCAGATACTAACCCTATAGAAACGAAGATATGAGTATGATTTGTTTACTTCGTCTACAAATATAGAGGCGTTCATTGCTAATCATATTGTTTGAGTGGCTCATGAGAAATATATATTGTATGTAAACCTGTGGTCTGGGATGAGATTCTTATCAGGAAGATTTCATATTCCTCTACGACATGACTGCAGCTATAAATCGTAATATTGATCAACCTATCTGAGCAGGGAATCTACACCTGCTTGTCTATCTACTTATTTACATCCGTTGTGCACGTTCTTTCGTATCTCGGCCTGGGGCATCGGCTTATGTAACCTAGCTCGGAGCTCATGATCGAAGCTGACTGTTCGGAGATAAGCACCATTTCTCACCCGCCTGCCACTTCAAGTCTTTTGCGATCTTGATAACATTTACTGAATATATAAGACAAATTCGAAATGGTCGACCAATCGAAACAGACCAGGAAACGCCGACGGCCCGCGTTCTCTTGTACCGAGTGCCGTCGTCGTAAAGTCCGATGCGACCGCGCCCAACCTTGCAACCAGTGTACCAAGCAAGATGTGGCCTTGGCATGTACGTACGAAGAGCATCCTCGGAAGGTTCCCAAGAGGCAGCAAAACATGAGACGGCAGCATACGCCAGAAGAGCCCGCCTCCGTCGATGGCTCATCACACATCTCAAGCATCCCGAGAGGTATTCGAGGGACTATATCGAAGACACGGGTGTTTGGCCACGGGCATTGGATGAACACCGTTTCTATGGTAGAGTGCTCCTGCTTGTATCATCATGGTTTGGTATTGTTATACTAACAGTCATCGAAGATGGACGAACTCTCTGCTCTCCAGCCACTCGGGGAGTTTTATGAATCAATGTTTAGAGCGGAAAATCATAGCCACCATGACAAGATCTCGAAGACGGTGCTTGAATGTAAACAGCTCGCTCGCGACTTTAAGCGGAAACGTCCAAGTAGAGGGTGTCTCCCGGCTGATCTCCATCGGTCCTTTCCTGACCGGAGCGTAATGGATGAACTAATTGAGATTTACTTTTCTACCTTTGAATCCTGCTACCGTATTCTTGACCTCCCTTCGTTTCAGGAGGAATACAAAAGCTACATCCACTGTTCTGAAACGGCAAGGGGCCCTTTCTTGCTGCAGCTTGCTATTCTGATGACCCTGGCGGGCAAATTACACGGAGGCGCGAATATCCGCAGTGAGATGACGACAAAAGGGTCCACGTGGATCCATATTGCTCAGACATGGCTTTCTGCACCACTGGAAAAGGACCGCTTGACCTTGGATGGCATTCAAATCAATTGCTTATTGCTTCTTGCCCGCCAGGTGACTCGAATAGGAGCTGATTTAGTTTGGATCTCGGCGGGCTCGCTTGTAAGGATAGCCATGCAGATGGGCTTACACCAGGATCCTGATTGTCTTGAGGAGATGAGCATAGCACAGAAGGAGATTCGACGGAGACTGTGGTACACCATTTTAGAAATAAATGTACAGTCGGCATTGGATTCGGGCATGGTACCGATGATCACGGATGCAGACTACAATACCCAGCCGCCATCTAACGACGAGCCACGGCACAACACTCAAGGAACTATTTCGAACCGGATGTCCTTCCAGTCTCTGCTGGCAGATACATTGCCTCTAAGATTGCGGGCTGCCAGAGTCATAAACAGTTTACAGGAGGAACCGTCCTACGACGAGATTCTAGCCCTTGGAGGTGAACTAGCTTCGGCATGTGGCAAGGCTGCCATTGCGATTGATCAGGCTGTCTCTGAGAACAACGCACATTCTATAGGGTTTGGATCCAGCTTCTGCAATCATCTCCTTCGGCGGTTCATTTTGTGCCTTCATTACCCATATGCGGTCAAGGCCAAGAAAAACCCGCTGTATTGCTACTCTCAGAAAGTTTGTCTTTCAGCCGCCCAAGACCTAGTAGTACTTCTTGAAGACGATATGTACCGCCGTATTCTCCTCACTGGGGGTGGCATGTTCCGCGATCTCATCACTTGGGGAGCTATGCTTATTTTCCTCGAGCTTTGTCCGGAATCTGACGCAGACAACTCAGTCTTCGCAAGGAGGCGTAGCCGCTCTCGCCAGGAGCCACTACTACAAGATGCTCGTCGCGTGGTGGAGTATGCAAGAGACAGAATGTGGCATGGGGAAACGAATGTAAAAGTCTATGTATGCCTTAATATGATGATGGCCCTGGCTGAGGCTCGTGTTGACGGTTTGCCCGCAAAAGAGGCTGTTTCGAAGGCTCTACACGAGAGTCTGGGTACATGCCATGCTCTTCTAAAGGCCATGGCTACTGATTCTTCCACCGACACGATGGATCCGGTTCTGGAATCTTGGGCGTCCAGCGGCTTGACGGAGCCCTTGTTTGCTGATTTGGATTCCGACTTTGACTTTTTGGTGGACGGACACCTTGATATGAGCATCTTAGACAATTTGTTTGATCCACAGTAACTAGTTGTCCTACTATGGACAACCGTCAGAAGTTCGAAACATCAGTGAGAAGTAGTGGTTCTACTCGATTTGCTAATCTATAGAGGCTCGAATAGTCCAGCGGTCTCGAAGCTATGTAATACGAAACGAGTTCGTTCAGTCAACTTTGGTTATATTCACGAATTCGGATGAGACCTAATAATACATCAAGTGGAGAATATCTACAGAACGTCACATCTAGGCAAAATCTCAATTGGAGGCGTACTCCATCATCTCCCTATACTCCGGAAGTTTCCAACCCTTCGTATCTTCCCGCAACAACCATTTAGCAAGAAAGTCGATTCTCAGCAGAGAGGCAACCCAAAAGAGGAGATACACCATCTGAATGCCCATAGGAGACGATGGAAACTTATCCATATAAATCTCACTGTCCGTCAACCCTGCCTGGACAGTATCGATCAACGGTCTAAGCTTTTCTTCGTACCCAGCCAGAGCAACCGTGATGCTTTGCTTGGAAATCGGCATCCCGCCTTTGAGTCCCTTGCCACAGTGCTTTCCGATTTCTCCCGCTAGGATATAGGCGCCGGTCATACCACAGGTTGTACCCATGCCCGTCATAGCGGTTGGGCAGTAAGCTGCATCACCAACCAGTACAATGCGGCCCTGGGACCAATAGTCCATCTGGACAACTCCCATGCGTTCACAGTAGAAGTCGTCTGCATCAGCCAGGCCTCTGAGTATCTCGTCCGTCTTCCACCCAATTCCGTAATAAGCCTCTGCGAGCCCTTTCTTTTCGTCTTCGATGTCGCCTTTGCTCGCGCTCTTCAGTCGCTCAGAGGAATTCTGGCTGCAGGCCATATATGCCTGGTACTTGTCAGGATGAGCACGACGAGTCATAATGCCTTTGTGACCTGGAGCAAAAAAGGCAGTAGCATTGTACCCCTCGCCTGGCTGAACAGGCTTTTGGATGGTAAAATACCCAGCATATACCCCGAGCGGATGAACTGGGTCTTTCGCGTCGGTACCCAGTATCATCTTCCGAGTATGAGACCCAGATCCATCGGCCCCTACAACAAGATCGAACTGCTCCCTGCTCCCATCAGAGAAGAGGACCTCGGCGTACTCATCCACCTGCCGGATCTCCTTGACCCACATTCCGAAGCGATATTTGACACAGTCCATAGTCAAATCATACAGAAGCTGACATAGATCGCCCCTCATGATCTCAAAGTCGGTAGTGAAGCTCTGCAAGCCTTTACCGGTCCTATTAGCAGGGAAGTATCCCCATCTTCTACCTTTCCCATCAACGGCCTGGAGGCCTTGCTCCGAAACGGACCGAGCACGGAAGGCTTCCTCCAGGCCCATCCGTCGCATCACTTGGATGCCCGGTCCGCGAAGGTCTACCTGCAGTCCAGTGGCGCGTATCTTCGGGAATCGTTCGATGACGGTGATTTCGTGGCCGAGCTTTGAGAGCCAGAATGCGAGGGCGTTGCCTGCGATGCCTGCACCGCAGATGAGGACTTTCAGTTGGGGCATGCTGTGTATGGTTTCAATTGGATTGGTTGGAGAGAGAACAATAATGATTGATGATGGCATGGTAAAGCTACTGAAAGAATGCAGAAAAGGTGTCCCTTATAAAGTTATCCCAGTATGCTCAAACTCTTCGGCCGGCGTGGTTCAAGTATACTTTGACCACCGATATGGCCGATATGGCCGTTACGCCCGACATAACCGAAACCGCGTGTTAAGGATCAATAACACTAACACTGTTGGTGTACACTGATTTATGCTGCTCTTACACCGTTTTTCAGGGGTTGAGACAGTCAGAAATGCCTCTGATGCCTTGCTCACCATTCACGATGGAGGAAAGGCTCATCGCGGCTTCACTGTTGCACGCTTCTGCTTTCGCGACGGTTTAGATACAACACTGTTCTTGCGAGGACGACTAAGGATGCATATCTTTGGGTTAAACCCACCATATGGTTAACAGCATATCTCAACTACTGACCTGAGTCTTTATTAGCTTTGGTCGAGGGGCCATGCCACATATATGGACCTCCCCGTCCGATGCCTCATGATTTGGTCTTTGAAGCCTTGATCACTCCAACATTCAACACGAGCATTTCTATTCCTCATCCCAAGCAATTCTGGGCTTTGTTTAATTGAAACACCTTGGCGCACCAACCGGCGTGCCAGTCTATAAGCTCGTCATAAAACCGATATTCGATGATCTGAAACCACTCAACCAATGATATGCACACTCTTTTCCACGAGCAGCCTGGCAAGGAACTGAAAAATGGACCGCGCCGAGATCATGCCTTACAACAAACCCCCCTTTGGTCGCTACATCTGCCATTTCCACATTTGACGGTGCACCGCCGACGTCTCCTCCTCTAGCGACATTACAAACTTCACGAGGCTATGCACATGGTGGAGGGCTTCTATGAGCAGTGGCGACAAGTTGTGTGCTCAAATATCAAAACCAGATAGAAGTTTGTGCACCCGCTACGGTGAAGAGGTGAAGTTGGGTTTTTGTGAGAGCAACGATGGGATTATTCAGTCTAGGACTGGGAGGGAGATCTGAGAGTCGATTTGTTGCGGGTGTCACCCGTTTTCCTTGAGATTAAACCTGGTTGATATCGATATCCAGTCTTCAACGCAAGCCGGACAACCAAAATATGAAAACACTAATGGAATCCACCCTCGACAGGGATAACCTGCCCATTGATATACGAAGCATCGTCACTCAGCAAAAAAGCAACCGTATTAGCTATCTCCTCAGGCTTGGCCAGTCTCCTCAACGGCACATTCTTCACGTAATTATCAACAAAGGCCGGAGGTGCACCATCAAGCAAGGGGGTATCCGTACCCCCCGGAGCCACACAATTCACCCTCACCCCTTTATCCCCAAAGTCCTTGGCCCAAGTCCGGGTGAGCCCCAGAACAGCATGCTTGCTTGCACAGTAGGACGCAATCCCCGGGCTACCAAACAGAGCCGCAG
>NW_015378390.1:0-36981 GCF_001204775.2 Aspergillus nomiae NRRL 13137
TTTTTTTGACCTCAAGCAGAAGTGAATTATGATACTTTTCTAGTTTAACAATTTTCCAAAATTCTCCGGGGAATACTTACTTTCTTTGTACTATACATGTAAAACTATCTATATCGCCGGATGATGGATTTGTATAATATGGTGGTTTCCAGTATAAGCAAATGAAACAATTAAAGTCCTTGTCAGAGATGCTTTTAGGATTTGACACCATCGTCGTTACGCGACCCATAGATGCTCGTGTTTTTGTTTTGGTTGGAGCTTCCAAAACCATTCATACTTGGTTCAGGATGATGCTGGTCTCCACAGGGAGGAACCATGTTCTCCGTAACTACGGAGTACTCTGTCGGGAGTTTTTATTATTTTCATTTTGTTACCTTCCAGCCAGCCCCCCACCACCGAGTTAGGTAGATGCTCTCTCTCACTCTGTGTGTGTGTGTGTGTTCTATGTATTTCTTATTAGGTATAGTTTTTTTTTTTTTTTTCCCACCGTTTCGGACCTTTTTTTCTGTCCTTATCCCTTCTTAATCTCCCCACTTTTTACCTTCCCTTCGAATTGCCCTAACTTTCGGGTCGTATACCGGGGTTCCCGGCTGTGCAAGTGGCTCAGGCCTTAATATCTTTTCCCCCCTTCCCCTCTATTGCATATGGAGTAGTTCACTGTACCTTTAAACTTCTTGCTTGCTGCCCTTCTCTCGTAATGAATGTCCTGCTCGGATTATCCTCGGTCATCTGAGAAGGTCAATGGCAGACTATAACCCCGTTAATCAAAGTGCCTGCCCACTATGAACTCCAAGCTAAAGGAGACAATCGGGATTGCGATGATCTAATGTAGATGTACACATTTGCGCTTACATACAAATTCACACACACCTATTGGAGGATACTTACAACTTACACATAAGATACATTGTGCAGAAGGTTTGAAGCTCGAGCTTCTACCAAACTCCTCTTTAATTACAAGACGTTTGCCCATACGGCCGGGCTCTTGTTTCGCCAGCACATCCGCCTACCGAGTCATCGTCAGAACCCAAACTGGGCTCGAACGTTCGGGGAGAGTTTGACCGCCAGTGAATTCTTCCATTCAAGTATAGTTTGGGACCCGGGGAGTGGAGCCCTCGAGTAAGTGATAATCGTCGTCGTTAATATTAATATTATTGATTGATTTATTATTTTGCTTTTTCTAATTTCTTTCCCTTTTACGTAGAAGACAAAAAAAACAAAAAAAAAAAACCAAAGCCTCTTTTTCATTAATTTCATCAGCGTTGTGTATATAGAAAGTAACAATTAGTCATGACTCTAGGCTCTTCTTTACCTCTCGCTGTGCCCTAGAAGGCTCTTAGTAGTTTCACTACCTTCGTAAATATCGAACTGGAAGAGTGTCAAAAGAGCATAATGGATTAGGTAGATAGGCATTAAGCTGCAACCCGGGACGGAACAGTCATAATTAAAATCACCTTGAATCGTGGTACTTCGTAATAATAGTAAAATTAAAATACTATTAATATTAACGGCTTCTCGAACCCACTGGTCCGTCAAAGTCGCCTCTGGTTAGCTTCCCCCATGCCCTACTTACCTATCAGGTACTTACCTTGACCTGGGCCTTACCTTTTAGGAGTACCTGTGTAGGATTATTACTGTTGAGCTTCTTATTTGCTATTCGGCGATGCTAGATCACCTGTCAATGCAGGCGATCTGTTTTTGCATCTCAAGCTGTTTCATCTCTTATCGGCTTTCCTTTTCCCTTTCCCATACCCTACCTTTTTTTCTTCCTTCTCCCATCATCTCGCCATCTTTGTTGACTATTCCTAGTTCTAGTCACTTTTCATCCTTGTCGCTGACATATGTCTGGACCCAATATCAAACCGAACCTTCTCTCATAGTTTACTGGATATCATCTTTCTCTTATTGCTGGTGCTTTGATATTTCATTATCTCGTTGGGTGTATCGACTTTCTAACTACCATTGAGAGTCTTTATTCGTCATACCCGTCCTTCAGCTATACCATTTTTCCTTTCTCGCTTTCTCGCTTTTTTTTATCTCTTTGCTTGTCCTCCTGGAGCTGGGGGCCCTCTAAGGAATTGACAGTTGAATCTATAAGACGCCTTGCACTCCGGTAGTGCCATCTACTTTCCCAGCTACTGTGTTGGGACACGGTTCACTTGATTGACACCTTTAGAAGTCGGACGGGAAGCGGTTAATTGGAAAAGGTGCTGCCTTTTCACCGTTGATATTGAGAGTCAAATATCACTTGTGATTTACACCCCAACTATTGTTTCAGTTTTGTTTAGGAGGATTCTAGTCGCAAGTGATCGTTTGAACACGGCACTTAAAGCGGCAGTGCACCTGGTTGCCGGATGCTCTTATCCGCCTAGGCTTCCCATATACTCGAAAGGAACGAAAAAGCTTTCTCATTGCGAATCGCGCATATGATTGCGTTACAAAACCAAGCTATCCTGCCTCCCGCCAAAGTGGATATCTCACTGCTGTTGAAGCCCCAAGATGAGGAGGCCGCCACACCGGTGACCACTACGTCCACCTTTCCACCAAACCCAATCCCTCCGGCTCCAATGGCTCCGGCAATTCCTGTTGTTGCCTCGGCATCGGTGCCTTCTATACCTCTCACAAAAGGCCCCTCATCGCTTCCTGCTAAGCGTCTTCAACCCGCTCATACAGCAGAATCCCCGGCGAAAAAGCAGTCAAAGTGGTCTCCTGAAGAGGACGCTTTGATCATCGAGTTACGTGGGAGTGGCATGAAGTGGGAGGACATTAGCAAACGACTTCCTGGACGAAGTGCTATTAGTTGCCGCCTTCATTATCAGAACTATCTAGAGCGCCGAAGTGAGTGGGATGAAGACAAGAAGAATAAACTCGCAAGATTATACGAAAGGCAAGTTGTACAGAGTCAATGATTGAAAGGTGGTAACATGGAGTTTGTTGCTAACTTTTATTGCAGATTCAAAGCAGATATGTGGTCCAAAGTAGCGGAAGAGATGGCAATCCCGTGGCGAGCTGCAGAAGCTATGCACTGGCAGCTAGGAGAGCAAGAAATGGCGCGCCGAGCTGGCGTAGTACCCTTTTCGTTATCAAGTTCAGCTATAGACCCGCCAACACCTCGGGCACGAAGAACTAGCACATCTTTATCTCGACCAAGAAAAGGATCGACATCACGCACAATTCCCCCACCACAGCTGCCCTCCGTCGAAGAGTTGACTGCAGGAGTTCCAGCATTTGCTCCGCCTCCACCATTTCCTCCCCCAAGGGAGGCATACCGAATAGGACGACCATTGGATCTGAGCGGCACCCACAGTAGCCATATGGGCCCCAATCTTGGCATTCCTCCTCGTACCCTTCCTTAGGGTCAAGAATCTCAAGCCTGTGCCTCTTTATCGCCTTATATTTATGCTTATTATTTTCTTTTCTTTTCTTTTGGTTCCGTGTTCCTTGCTGCATTCCAATTCTGTTGCGCGTTATAATGACTTGCATAGCGTTGGCTGAATATCTATCTTCGTCCATGGGAAGTATTCCCTCGATTGGCTCGGTTGATATGCACCTTTTCTTCAAAAATTCAAGAAAGCCCCGGGTTTGATGACAGTTTCTGCCTGTTTTATCTCTCTTTTGTTATAAATAGATGCCATGAAAGATCTCCGGAGCTGGATCTCGGAGCACGCGTTATTCCCATGTGTTACGGTGTTTTTGTCACTAGTCTCATCGTGTTGCGATTGCCCACCAATTGTCTTTTTCATAGCCAGATTCCAAAACACGGCCACCCGCATTGATTATGTCACGTTCTAACTCATTGGCCTCATAAAGATGGTAATATCGATGGAAAACTTTTGGTTGATCAGTTAGACCGTCCTTGGGGAAGTTGTTTGCCATAACCCATGGAACCATAACGTCCTGCTGGTCACCTTTATCCCAACCCCTGCGGCTGGTCTTCTGTTCGAGTGCCCATACATATAGCAGGACTTTCCCTCCAGGAGCCTCTGTCGTAGCAGGCTTCAATGTGCGCAGAATCTCACGGATAGCCTGGATTCTTCGATCCGGTGTTGACAGGTGGTGTATCACAGCTATCGATATTGCAAAGTCGAAAAAGGAATCTGGGTGTGGCAGGTTTAAGATATCCGCCACAATGGCCGAGTGTGGTTGGTGATTTACGGCAATTCGGGCAAGATTCTCGGATCTGGCATCATTTAGTCAATCACGGGATATATGAAATGGTTTATTCAAGAGTCCATGAATGAAAGCGAGACAATGGTAATTTTCCAAATTAAAATGAAAAAGCAAAATAGAGCAAAAAAAATAAATAGAATAAAAATCAAAAATAATGATTTAAGAACAAATTGATGGAAAAATTGATAAGAACAAATGCGAAATAAGATAAGTATACATAGAAAAGAAAGAAAAAGAAATAAAGAAACCATGCACAGATCATGAATGAATGTACTTACCGGTCTGAAGCAATAATAAAGACATTCGGGTTTACAGGTAAACATTTTCCGTTACCACATCCCACATCTAGTCCGATAGCTCCGGGTGTTAACTCTGTAAGGAACCGTTTCACGATTGGCCACGCCTGATAGATACGTCAACTCGCATGCCTTGGGCAGTAGAATGCCAAAAAATATGGTAGATATATACCTTGTAGCGAGTGGAGGAAAAATGACCTGCGATTTGTTGGTATACCTCATGGACATGCTTTTCTTCGTATGCCTCCTCTTGCAGCTTTTCAGTCACCAATGACTGCTGATCTGATGATGCCATTTCCGCTGTATTACCTTGTGATCTTACACTTGGTCTCTTTTTCATAGAGCTATGGCGTTCGGTACAGCGTAATCGTCAAAAGGTCTGGAGTGTGAGAGGGAAAGAAGGAGGAATCTAACAGCGTCAATCAGAATTGAAATCACTATCAAGAAACATGGTACAATACCATACACACCGTAATTAGATAGTTTCGAGCGCATGTCGTGAAATCAGTGCAAAGATTAAGGTTAACGGGTACTCACCATTCTTATGTAGCTCGGAGAATATTTAAATCAGCAGATCATACTTCTTATACTACTTAAATAGCATTTATTTTTCTTCACTCTTTTCGTTTTATGTCCTTATTAGTCTATCCAGGCCCAACATACTATTCCGTATTCCATCCAATATTAGCTCCATCTGCATACAACCGGATGATTACCTGACTAAGGAATGCCGCCGTATCTTACCTCAACCAATACACATCAATGACATGGATTAAGTAACCTAGGTTTGAGTCCGCATACTACCTCAGATACTTCCTACAACTATGAAACCTACGTTAAAGTAATGATTAGTATTTACCTATGTAAAAAGGAAAAAAATGACCACGAGCAATGCGTACACGGTTGGTTACTTGGTAGTTAGCTTACTAGCAGGAGGATTGCCTAATAAAGCCACGTGCCTCTGGACCCTGGGGTCTTATCGGTAGGTACGTACCGTGTACGGAGTACTCCGTACATCCCTCTTCGCACATGAAACGTTATCTGACGACTGGACTCTCCTACGCCAAAAAAGTAAAGCAACTCATTTGCACATTTAGATCCACTGTTTCTCGACTGAAGGCACACACACTCCAAGCGACTATGGCGTTCCAGCCCACTCCATCGGATGTTTCTGTCCTCATTACCACGCCTACAACAAGTGCCAATTCTGAGCCGCACTTCGTCACGGAGCGTCGAATCACCCCAACATGGACCGTTATGCAATTGAAGTCAAAGTTGGAAACGATGACAGGGATTCCTCCTAGTAGTCAACGCTTAAAATTGAAGACTCCAGGATGTCCTGACCAATGGGTTGACGGCGATGAGAACCTTATCGGTAATTGGGGGTTGAGAAAGGGCTGTGAAATTGAGGTACGATGTTCGAGATAGTTTGAGACTTATATGAGATTTTGCTAAAGTTAAACATCGAACCAGGTTCATGATTCACGCCCTTCTTCAGCACGGCCAAACTTTCATGATTTATCCTCTGTTGAAAAATACGTTCTTCCTGCAGCTACCTACGAGTCCCTACCAAATTCAGTATTGGCGTGGAAAAGGCACCAACAACTTGGTCGGTTTGACCCAAATGTACTATCACCGTATGAATCGGCACGCAAGCAAGCAGAAAAAGACGCCGAGGATATTGGGAGTCGAGGTAAGAAGCATAAACGGGAAACCAGTCAAGAGAGAAAGAAAATGAAAAAGTTCAAAAATTTAACTACCAGAATGCCGCTTTCTATAGGTATCGCGGTTTCCAGACGTGCGATTATTCTCCCGTCCTCTCCGCCACATATCCGACGAGGAATTATTCGCTTTGTTGGACCGGTGCCATCCATTCCCTATCCCGGGGTAGAAACCAGAGATGCTGATTCTAGTGCGCTGCCTATCTGGGTAGGAATCGAACTTGATGAGCCATCTGGTAAGAACGATGGTAGCGTGGGTGGAAAGCGCTATTTTACTTGCCCTAACAAGACTGGTATTTTTGTGAAACCCGAAAAGGTTGAGGTAGGAGAATTTCCGCCTTTGGGCCTAGATGAGCTAGAGGACGAGACAATGGAGGAGATATAATCTGGGTCATTATGACAATTGAGACGAGGCTTTTTGGGTTATACCGTATACATTTAATATCATTGAAAACGCGCCGGTGAAACACACGAACAGAGTTCGTGTTCACACATGTTGCTATCAGGAACTGAGAGACAACAGAAAGAACAAAGTGAGGAATACAAGAAACACCGACAGCCCAGTATTCATTCAAGAAGATCGCTAAGCCCAACAAGGTCCACGCCTATGACAGACACAAAAATGGGAAACAGATGGAAATAAAACGTCAATGCTACATTCACATGAAGTTGGGAGAAATTAAAGAAGAGGATAGGCAAGTGGCGTTGGTATCGTAAGGATAGTACCCATAAAGGCCTTAGAGCCTGTTCAAAGACAGTCACTATGATGCTTTAGAGCCACCTGCCTTCTGCTTCCCCTTGGGTCTACCTTTCCCGACACCAAGAGGACGTTCAAATTGAGGGGTTGGTTCTTCTTCCATAGTATCATTCTTGGAGGCAGACCCAGGAGCAGAATTGTTACCCTCCACAGGAACACAACCTTGCGTGAAGAACAGCCGGGCGTCCTTCCCATGTGTGTTTGCGAAGCTGTAATAATTGCCTGAAGTAAAGCACAGATGGTCAGACATCTCTTGAAAAGGTAGACTGGGAATATTTTGCCAAGCTCAACGTACCTCTTGGCACTTGGAATACACAGCCTTTTCCAGCGCTAAATTGTACACCGGATATGTCTACTTGTACTCGGCCGTGGCATACGTAGAAGACCATATGCATCTTCTTTGAGTTTTTTGGCTTCTTTACTCCACCGCTTGGCAATTCAACGATCCCGGAACCTAAGAAAGGAGAGCTAAGTAGTTTGGCAAACCGAAAAGTTGAACCTTTGACATCCCTCGTTTCAATACCGGAAGGCGCATATGCAATGTCTACATATCAGAGATCAGCACAATAAGCGACTGTATGGAGGCTTGAAAAGAAAACAAAACTAAAGAAAAAAAAATGTAGACTCCACTCACCGAGGACCTCTTCCTCGTCTATCCCAGCCTGGGCGTCGGATCCCACTTCCTAATGTAACCGTGCAAAATCCCTTCCTTCTCCCAAGGGTCAATATAATCTTCATCATCTTCCGAGTTATTGTCATCCTTAGGTTTCCCAGACTTTGACTTTTTAGAAGGTCTGCCCTTCTTTGGCTTCCGTCTTTCCGGTTCGAGTTCTTCCGTACGTATAATCTCCTTGATGGTAGAGAGAGGGTAGCGTTCTCCCTCGGCAGCCTCGCCATCACCATAGACACATCGTTCGTTTTTCCAATAGGCAAGAGGTCTGACAGACACTCGCCCTGACCGAGTGTGTGTAGTGCTGCTATCCGTTGGGGTCTCCCGTTTGAGAATATATAAGCTTCGCCCCTTTAAAGGCCCCGTGCGGTTGACGTGATCCTCAACAACCCTATCCAAATCGGGATGGCCTGACGTTTTTGGTTCTCTAGTCTCTTTGTCGGAGGCCTTAAACTTCTTTGACAGCCTCGGTTCCTCTGTATCGTGGCTGATGCTGCGCTGATTCTTCGCGGGCCTTCCGGGGCGTTTACGTTTCTGAGAGGATCCATGCTCCTGTGGCTCATCCAGCTCCACGGGGAGTTGAGTCCGACTTGATCCACTTCGGGCTCTCTTCTTGGGTTGATGACCGATCTTTATCTGGCCTTTTTTCTGAAGACCGACGGCCAATATTGATGGAGACGGTGTTGCGGTGCTATTTTCATCTGGCTCCTCCGCTTCATCTAGCATCGTATCATTGCCAGCATCGAAGCTGTCAGCGAAGTCATCCCGTATATGCTCGAAACTGTTTGCATTTTCATCCGCGTTGGATTGGCTGTTCGCATCGCTGTCCGAAAATGAAGCTGCTACTTCCTGTGTCTTCTTGTTTGCCTTAATGCGGGCGCTGCTCAAATGATTCAGGGGAGGCGCATTTATAGAACGGTGAGTCAGAGGAGAAACATCTTGTCGCAACTCCCCTTTCGTATGACCCAAGCCTTTACCATCGGAAGGACTAGAGGAGAGGGGTTCCCGTTGTGGGCTTTGCGATGATCGTAAACCGGGGGTTCTCCGAGGGGACCCAGTCAAGCCAGTCTTCATAGGAGAACGTGCAACAGGTGGTGGGAAATAAGAGTTTCGCCCACCATTCATACCACTAAGGAAATCAGCAGGACCAGGTGCGTTCCCTAGTCACCCGCGTTTAGAAATTAATATCATAACCCGTACATTAAAGACCGTTTGTACGTACCCTCGTCCATAGACATGCCATCGGAGCCTACCGAAGATTCATTCCCATCGCTAAAGCCATTTTCTCTTACGGGAGATCTCTCTGGCGATGACCACATCCCATCAATGTCCTCCATTCCATGTTCATCGCGCTTGCCCTCCTTCACTGTAATCCCTGTACGACTGTATCCATTGTCTTCGTTAGTCCTCTTTACAGCAGTAAGAGAACATCGAAGTGGGATGTTCAGCGGAGAATGCTCACCGTCCAAGTTTACCGACATTGGAATAATCATAATCGCGAGCTTTCGCGGACCCCCGAGGAGCCATCCTTGTGGAGTTCCGGAAGTGAAATGCGGGAAGGTAGCTAGCTGTATGGGAAAAGTTACGAGTAGGACACACGCGCACACACGCGCACACTGTATCCTAAACTGCTTTAGCTGAAAACACCTTTGTATCACGCACTCTTTTAATGAAAAAAAAGAAAAGAAAAAAGAAAAAAAGCAAACCCCGTAAGCAATAAGCACAAATTTCAATTGGGAGAAGGCGGAAAGCTAGTGAAGCGCTGTGGAGGGGAGTTGGAGATAGGCGGCGACACGCGCGGAAGCGCCGCTAGTCCGGAATGGTTGGGGACGCGTCTAGAGCACACAATCTTCATAGCTTACAACAAGTTGTGTCCTTCACCTCCATAGAATCATTTCCATCTTTGTTTATAGCTCTTTATCCCAAGCCAACAGTATTTGAAGAAATCTGGTATGGAAGAACCAACTCAGCATCCCTCGTTCAACTCTCAAGGGACGCTCACTTCTACGGGCCTTTTCGTCCCTCCCAGTATAAATCGCCCACGGTTGTATGCGGGAGATTCTTATTCCTACTATTCGCCATGCCCCGCCACAATTTCAGCTCGCCAACCGAGTTCAGATGCTTCCAAAGCTGACGAGATGACCATAGATGATCTCACCCCAACTGAAAGCTACCCGAAGAGCTATTTTGTTTTGGGTGTTGACGAGGCAGGCCGTGGGCCAGTTTTGGGTCCTATGGTATACAGTGCTTTCTACTTGCCGCATGACCTTCACCACTCCCTCCTTGCGCACGATTACAGCTTCAATGACAGCAAGGTTCTAACACCTGGTGTACGCGCTAATCTAATGCGGCTGCTCTGCACCCCCGGGACACCCCTGTTCAAGTCATGTGGATGGGCAACTAAGCTTTTATCTGCAAGAGATATTTCGTCGGGTATGTTGCGCCCCGGCGCGGGTATCTATAACTTGAATGCGCAAGCCATGGACGCTACTGTGGAACTCATCCGAGAGATCGTGGAGGGCCGCAGAATTGACATTAGAGAGGTGTATATTGACACAATTGGAAACCCGGCCACCTATCAGCAGAAGTTAGAGCGGATCTTTCCGTCACTAAAAATTACAGTGGCCAAAAAAGCCGACTCTTTGTACCCTTGTGTTAGTGCTGCGAGTGTTGCTGCTAAAGTGACCCGAGATGTGGCCTTGGAACTTTGCCATAAAGATATAGTGGAGGCCCAACAGTTCGATGACCCTTCACAAGCAACTTCTACCGACAGTTGGGGGAGTGGCTATCCCTCGGATTCGAAGTGCGTAACCTGGCTCCGAAGACACATGGATCCCATATTCGGGTGGGGTAATGAATGTCGATTCAGCTGGGGCACTTCAAAAGAAATGCTTGAGATGAGGGGGGGGTAAAGGTGGACTGGCCCCTAGATGATGAAAACACACAACTTCGAGATTTCCTCTTCACGTCTTCTGAAGCTCCTAAGGGAACCAATCAAGAGTTGCGAGATTGGTTTGGGCAGAAGACAGCAGAGGTTATTTAAACAGAAATGACACCCCTCTGATATGGAATCGTGATAGCGACTTGTGATACCCCAATATGTATAAATATAGAACGCTAACTATACAACATGGTGGCGAAAGTATCAAACAATATTAGATAACGACAAAATCAAATCAAATCAATTAGAATTAAGTAGAATAAATGAAGGAAGAAAAATAGTTAGAGAGAATATGCCAATCAATGAACGAAGAGAGACAAGAATGCCAGGATCCATTGGGTATCAAATCAGTTTCACTCATTTCAAACATCCTAGTTCGAGTCGACGGGGGTATCGTCGTAGATTTATTTCAGCAGACCGGGGGGGACGAGATTTTTCAGCTCATAAAGTTGCTGTTGAAAAGTAGTAATTGTCCCACAGGTATTCGTAATCTTCGACCACACTGCCTACCAAGTCAAGCAGTGGTTTACCTTTCATCTTCCTAGTTAACCCTTTCAACCATGGTCTGGATAGTGTTAGCATAATAATGACTTTGATCGGTGATAGTAATAAGCGTTCATACTTGGTTAAGTTTTCATAAAGAGCGCCCCTCATGAGCCACCACCCCATAGCCCATCCTCTCTTTCTCAATTCCTCGCGCTCCAGGCCTGTTAGTCCCCGGAGGCCACCAGCAAGTCTTTCCCTAAAATCGGTCTTGGCAAGTTGTCGACAGCCGTACTCCATACCAAACCCAATGAGCCAAGGCTCCAACTTCGTTTGTTGCCATTCCATTTTTGCATCGCTAGTGCATAGGCTACAGGCCGCAAAATGTACAATATTTCTGCCAGCTGACCTTGACCTGTGACTCGGTGCAAAAGGGCCTTGGGCGGCTTGATGTCATCAGCAGTGAGCACCTTTGATATTAAAAAATTTGAGACGTCGTTCACATCCGGAAGGCAAGGAAGCGATAATCCCGTACGAGGCATAGTCCAGCTCAGGTCTGAAGACCGCTCGCTTACTGGTGTTTGCATCCCGTTCCAATCGCGTTCCTCTTCTTCTGCAGATCTCGGGTCGACGTCGCGCTCTGGTAAGGGAGGGCTGACTAGCGGCCTCGAGTTTGTGAGATGTAGCAGAAACAAACGACATATTGCCTTGATAGCTTCGATGAGAATAACGACTCGCCAGCGAACTTTTTCACCTCGACGCCGCGCGATCATTTCCCAGAGTAGTTCTGTGTACTGAACCATTTGAAGAGTGATAGCGACCTTACGGTAAAGTGAGGAGTGGGCCGTCCAGTACTTTGTATACCGGGAATGCGGTGTGGGCGCCGGTCGAGAGATGGTCGATGGAAGTCTAGAGATGACTCGAGAAACAAGGGAATCATGATACAGCGAAAGGAGTTGTACGGAAGAATGTACTGGATGAACTATGTTAGACATCTAGCAGGTGTTCGAAGCTGGCAGTGTATATACCGCATTCTGACGAGATCTCCGAGTCTCTGTATCGTCCTGCGTCGTACGTAGGCATTAGCTTTCGTCGTCTGTATATGCATGGTTAGATTACTAAAACGAACCTGGGATTATGTATGTGAGAGACCTCAACGCCGACTCTACTTGACCTACAGAGCTAGCGTTCTTAGTCACGAAGTCCTCGTACAATGGTAGCCATTTAGATGGTCTCAAAAGTGTCGAGGGGACCGATCCTCTATGGCTTTGCGTTGGATCCATAATAAAAAAGAATGTATTTTTTTGTAGTAATCGAATCCCTATTAGGCTTAGGAAGAAGGGAAAAGTAACAATGTATGGGGATGAAGCTGAGCAAAGCAACAAGGATAGAGATATGGTCAACACGTGCTCTCCGCGCCAAGGGCCATGTGCCGAGGTCCCGTTCGGACAATCTACGGAGACTCCATTTGCTGAAATTGGGAAGAGGCGAGAAGGGATATCTTGTTCTCTTTAGTATGCACTCAACATATTCCACCATGATTCCTTGTTACATCCTGGCCAGCATGTTTTCCACTGGAAAAATTCTATATTCGAACACCGACAAGGTATATTTACTAGTATTACTCAGTAGGCCTACAGACGTGGTTAGGACAAAGTTGACTATTTAAAGCCTCAGGCCATTGATATTCTCTTAAAATTAGAGTCATAGTTCTAATCTCAAGAACCATAGTAGAGCTCAAAAATCTATTGGCTCCATACCAATCACGACTAAAACGCCTCGTTCAGGACCTTGCTCCCATAGACTCACTCATCCGCGTATTTCCAAAGGCCACCTGGGCGCATTGCTTCTCTATATCGTTCTTTTACCTTGTCTCTCTCAAGCCTTCTTGCCTCCTCACGATCAAAATCTAGTTCTTGTGTATCAGGCATATCCGTGCGCCAAAACCCTGGCGGTGTAGCCGCACGTTGATGATGATTTCTGTGTTTCCCAAAACAATCGGCGATCAGCCTTGCTTTTGCCTCATCAAGGAGCCTCTGACGGTCCATTTCACCAAGTTCATCAAGCAAATATTTATCTTCTCCCAAGTAGTCTTCTAGGATTTTCTGGTCATCTTCTTGACAAGAGACTGTAGGGTCGGTTCGTAGACCAGCAAGGCGTGCCATGGCTAAGAATTTGTCTCCACAGCAATCAGGGCGCGTGCATCCCCTGATGCACTTGCGTTCTTTTTTCTTGCGGATAACAGTGTCAAATGCAAACCCGAGTCCTTCGTTATAGTCAGGGTTTATCCTGAAATGACTAAGCTCGAGCCGGTGCAGTGGCAGAGATCGGTAAGATTCATCCTCTGGATGCATTTCGATGGAATTAGATTTAGCTCGCTCGGAGAGGTGGACATTAGTCGGCTGATTGTTAGCTTGTGAAGAATCCAATACTGCCGTTGTATCAGTAGGTAAACGTGTGTTATTTCCAGATGCTTCGTGATCAGCTCGAAATTCGTGCTGGTTGTGCCTTGTATCCTTCACGTTACCGTTGCCCTTCGGTGACTGCAACAGTGACCTAGGCGGCAGCGGTTTCTCTAACAAGTCCTGCAAACGGTGTGATACACCTTTGGAACTTAAAGTTGCTGATAGGTAGCTGAAATCAGCGTTCCGCGGTGTCCTTCCTGCATGTGATATGGGATACACCTGTTCACCATCCTCTGCTATGCACGATATAGCATGGCTGGCTGCCCTTGGGACTACATCTGGCTTCTTTTCTGAACATTGACCAGAACCATGAAGAAGGCTGGCATTTTCATCCACTGATTGGAGTGCTGTGGATCCATTAAGAAGCCTGTGGCCTGATGCGAGTCGGTAATTGTCCTGAGGCGTTGATTTTTGGACGGATGGCGAATGAATAATGGCCAAAGGGTCAGTTTCGATGACCATTTCTTTTGTCGGTGTCTCGACTGTGTCGCCAACTTCATCCAAATCTTGGGTTTCAATTGTTTCAATATGCTGGCAATCGTTTCGCACGGGACTAAAGGACATGCTTTTGCTTTTTATAGAAATGGGTGGTTTCAATTCCCTTTCCCCCAAGCCACTATGATGGGCCAATGCCCCAGATTCGGATAGAACCCCGCGTTTCCTCTTCAATCCCCGGTGTCTCCGCCTCACCGATGTATCGATATCTTCGTTCTCCAAAGGAGGACCAGACTGTGTCAAAAGTACTTCTTGAGATTCACTCTGCAAGGGCAGTCCAAAGTTGTTCTCTGCTCTTCTATGTTCGCCGCAAACGACGGACGTACAAACTTCACCCAACTCAGGCCTAAGTAAACTCCGTAGCCCATTAGCCCCATCTGCTGCAATATGACTAACCGGCACTAGCATGCCATTTGCAGGTATCGATTCTACTGTTGGAGAGCCATCCTGGTCGTCGTCTGCAATGTTCTTCACACGTTGAAATTTGACATCGACGCCATTTAGCATCAATGTAAACTCATCTCGCTCGAGGCATTTGCCCCAGTGTTCCAGCTTTCTCTTATGCCGCTTGATCTGTTGTCTGAGACCCTTACAGGCCTTTACAAGCGTTTGTGCATCTCCATATAAGGCGGTATATTTTCCATTGATAATTCTCATCTCTTTCGTACCATGTTCCCACGACAAGAGATTGTTGTCGTCACATAAACTCAAAATACGCTGCGGCGCGTATGCTGCCTCCAATTGAGACTCGCTCACAGAGACTTCAGCATCATCTAAGCTAAAGTCATTACGATTTATCACTTCTCGCAAATGGGTAATCTCAACATTCAACCTCTCGATCTCGGCCGCGGCTTTAAGTTGGGCAGACTCTGTAACCCTGAGTTTCTCTTCTGTCGCAGCAACTTTTCTGTCATGAATGGTAAGCACAGCTCCCAAATCGTTATATGCATTATCGAAGGATTTCTCGAAGTTCTGGGCCACAGAGGCATGAAGTTGCTTTAGAACATCCATGGAAAATGAGAGTGGACCATGTAAGGTTATGGGTATAGCCCAAGGAGTGTCGGGAACGCGACGTCCAAGGCCTTACATCATACCCGTGACCCTAGGCGGGATTTGGTCCCAGTTATCAATTTAGATAAGCGTTCTTATCGAAACTTCCCAGGGGTCTTTCATTTCCTAAGTCCTTACATATCCTTTAGGTTATTCTTATATAAAAGAAAGCTACCAGCAGCATGTTGAAAATACGTGATGACAGTGATACCATGACCTATCCGTCGCCAAAACGGCGGCGTATATCCCAAGCCTATAATAGCGACTACCTCTCATTCTTAAGCGATGAAATTTTATTGCATATCCTATCTTATCTACCCATGCCCGCTTTGCTAATATGTCAAAGGTATGCTTGCTCTAGGGACCCAAGCTGACAGAAAGCTGACCCACTCCTTTCTCCTTAGAGTGTCCCGTCGATTCCACGCTTTAGCCGGAGACTCGGAGCTATGGAAGCGACAATATTATACTCGATGGGTACGACCTCGAGCACGTCGCTTAGCGAGAATGAGACGTGCCATCTCAAGGCCTGAATACTCGCCCAAAGTATCTACATGGCTCGACCACGGTCATCTAGCGGGACAAGGCAGCGGCGCAAATTGGAAAAACAATATCGCCTTAGACACAACTGGTCCAAGGGGATATGCCGTGTAACCGCAGTTGAGTTGCCTCAATCTCTACAACCACCAATTCTGGTACAATTTTGTGCCGGGCTTGTGTTTATAGCAGATTCCGATCATGGGCTTAGGGTTTGGCACGCGGACAATACAAACTCTTGCTTAGCAAGTATGCCTTTTACAAACGTCAAAACACAAGCACCTATAGTACCCACGTCATTAAAAGCAACTTATTGTCCACAGCAATATGTGACCAGAGTTGCTGTCGGATTTAAAAGCGGTTGTTTTAGTGTGTATAACATGGACATTAGAACCTTACGATTGGAGTTGGGATTCACTTACACTAGTTCCACTGATCGGGCAATAACAGGGATGGCTCTGTCATTCCCTTATATTTTAACAGTGTCCCAATGCAATGTGCTATCGTTATTTAGTATTCGAGCTGTCAATGAGAACGTGGGCCACAGTCCCGTCGAAAAGATAGAGAAGCCCCACCTCCTTGCAACACTCAAAGCCGAGAGCATATTGGCGCCCATGTCATTGTCTGTGCGTGTCGCAGGCTCGGAAATCATATCTTCTATAGTATACAGCTTTTACCACATTGGCTGTGGCTGGTCAATAGGTTTACAAGAACTACATTTCAACAAAAGTGGCCAGCAGATCAACTCACGGCTCACAACCACGGTGGATTGCCAATATGGTGTGACAGCGTTACGTCCATCTAGCCGGGTACCAGAAGAGCCACAGTCTTTACTGAGCAGTGACCTGTACGGGTGGCCTACTGAACCATCGATCTTACATCGAGAACCTCCAACTTCGATCTCCTATTCGCACCCATACCTCTTGACTTCTCACGCAGACAACACGTTGACTGTGTACCTCGTTGTTTCTACAACAACAAGTCTTTATGTCAAAGGCGGCCAGAGACTCTGGGGCCACACCACATCAGTTGCAGCCGCACAAGTAGGTGATCATGGTAAAGCAGTGTCTGTTAGCTCACGTGGTGATGAAATTCGAATATGGGAACTCGAGCCTTTGATCTCTTATTTTGGGACGCAGAGAATGTTAGAGGAAAAGAGTATACAAGTTAGCCCTGAGAACAAGCAATGTCAGAAGTATGACAACTTCGGCGTATTGTCAGGAGTCTCTCGCTGCGAAGTCAATGATGATCAATCTTCTTCTCTGGAAAGATCTTACGAATTGGACCGGATACGAGGTTGCGTTGGGTTCGATGATGAGCGTGTGCTTCTGCTTCGGGAACGGAATATCGGAAACCAGCTACTAGAATTATATGACTTCACATGAATCTCGTATCTGCTGGGTAGAGAAAAGGAACAGGACGGTTGGCACCAGCTCAAACAGAAAAAATCAAAAAGAGATTTCCTCTGGTTTAAACCAAACTTTTAGAATACTCTGGAGTATCTAAAGCAGAATGTTGGGCTGTAAACCAATCCCAATGTGTTCAACCTGAGGACCTTGGGAAGCTGTAGTTAATATTTAACTGCAAGAGTTACTCAGATTAACTGGGGCCTCTGCCTTATAGCTGCCCCCAAGAACATCAGGAAACCTTCCTCGCTCTGGCTACATGTTATGGATATTAAACCACTCCGGTGACCTAAGCTGGTCTTTCCCATTGCATTGCATCCCTCCGAAACCTCCTCACTCCAGAACGGCCTTCGCTCAGCCATTCTTTGCTTCTCAGACGATTGAACAATTTACGGCGAATAATGAATGTTAAGTGAATTGCAGCCATAAGGTCGTTAAAATTATTCCTTGGCCTTGTCTCAAGTCTGGCGGGATTTTTGAGATCCTCAGATGAAAAGCGCCAGTTGCTTTCAGTGAAATACAACACGCTGACTTAGTCTCGTTTAAATTCAGTTGATTTCTTTCTGCTTCTTATCTTCATTTTCGGGAATAAAACAAACGAGGGCGAAGGTGGGGAAGGATAATAACGAAAAATCAGAAGGGTAAGGAAGGTTAATTGCTGGAGTTAAGTACCACACAATTGCAGTCTAACTAAAAAGAAGGGAGCTCTGCAGGAACCGCACGGCAAGCGAATTTAATTTATTTATCAAATTAAATTCACTTTCTCGTCCCCGCGCACCGCCTTGGACATATTATCTGCATTAAATTTCTCATCAATCAATCGATCTCCACCATTATCATTGTGGTTTCTTTTTTCTAAAGAAAAAAAATCTTGATCATTCCACAACAGCTTCGCTACCATTCAATCTACTCAGAATATCTGCTATATTCAATCAATATGAGTTTCCAAACCGGAGGTCGTGGATGTTTTAACTGTGAGTTCTTACTACTGTAGCGGCCTCGATTTCCTGGCGGTCGCTACAATTTTGATGTCTAGCTTTTGTGCCCTCGCCTTGCGATTCGAGCCAGAAGGTTTCCCTCCCTTCACACTGCATGTCTTGCTTGGTTTTCATTTTACTCGGGCTAGCGCCTGTTTGATATTTCCTCACCCAAGAGGAAAAGGCCTCAAGATGGTCGTCTAAGTGCGGAACTAACAGAAAACCGGTGCCTACCTTTTTTTTTAAGCCACTAAGAAATTGAACTAACATCTTCTATACCATAGGTGGCGATGCTTCCCATCAGGTAATTTCTCCCCAGATCACCAGTGCAGAGGGCATTGATTATGTATTTTTCAATACACTTTTCATCAAACCATAATCTCACGGACCCGGACTTTTAGGCCCGTGACTGTCCTAAGAAGGGTACCCCAACTTGGTATAGTATACTCCTCATTACTCGAACTATAGTTTACATTTACTAATGGAATAATCAAAGTTACAACTGTGGTGGTATGTCATACTCTGCTTGCTTTTACTTTACTTGCACCTCGTTAGCGAGTTTCACAACCCCAACACCCTTCCTCGTCGTAATATTCCTTGGGTCTTGTCTAACGGATTGAAAATCGATTGCAGGACAGGGACATGTTAGTAAGTGGATACCATGGGAATCTACTGCACAACAATAAGCGCAGCTTATCTGACGACAACCCCTCTGCTAGGCCGTGAATGCACAGTAGCGCCTAAGGAGAAGTCCTGCTACCGTTGCAGTGGTGTTGGCCATATCTCTCGTGAATGTCCCCAGGCAGCCTCGGGAGATAGCTACAGTGGTGCTACCGGTGGTCAGGAATGTTATAAGTGCGGCCGTGTAGGCCACATTGCAAGGAACTGCTCTCAGGGTGGTGGTGGATATGGTGGCCGTCAACAGACTTGCTACTCTTGCGGTGGCTTCGGTCACATGGCTCGTGACTGCACCCACGGTCAGAAATGTTACAACTGTAAGCCTTCCCTGCAATGTGCAATATACCACATCTACACCAGTGGTAGGACTTGTGCATTCTAGTCTGCATTTTGGAATTCTTACACTTCTTCCTTTCTTCGTTGTCCATCGTGCACATGTGTACTGACCACTCAAATGTAGGTGGAGAAGTTGGACATGTCTCGCGTGATTGTCCCACTGAAGCCAAGGGTGAACGGGTTTGCTATAATTGCAAGCAGCCAGGCCACGTTCAAGCTGCCTGTCCTAACTAGGCCAGAAAGTACTTTGGGTCGTTCGTCTAATTTGTCGCGCCTGTATATACACGAGACGAGGCTTTGGAGGCGTTCTCATGGACTGAACCAGTACTCTTCAAACCACTCGAACTCTCATATTTCTGCTTTCTCGTGTAGCCAGATCAAACCTGGCTCATAACCCTGATCTTGGTGGGGTTTGCCCGTCCCTACCATGAACATGATATTCATGAATACTCGCGTGCCAAGACATTGTATCCGTGATATTTGCCTTCTATTTCTCAAACGTGGGCAGCAATTACGTCGGTAATAATATGGCAGGTGGTCTAGGTTGCAGGACGACAAACATGATAGGGCTCTTTGTGTGTAATGCGGATGACTGCAAGAAAAATAAATCCATTCACTCGATGTCTCAACTACTGAGAGTATTCTTGACTTCCTGGATCTTCTCTAGGCTTTTGCGTAAGTGTAGGTTTCTCTAAAGTGTGTATGAGTTGCCCCACAATTCGGGGACTGAAATCCTTGTCGGCTGTAGTCGACGACGTGAGTCCGAACGCAAGGCGTTTTGGCATGCAATACACTGTTGCCTACACTTTGGACACCGCTATCGGAGTATATACAAATATACAGTTGGCAGAAGGGCAGAAGGGCAGAAAATATAATTGAATGGCCGTTGACTTAAAATGCTTAAGAGCTGCAGCTGCACATCATGGCCCGCTTGTATCGAGGAACATCTCCACAGAAGCGCTCCTCCTCTTCCTTGTTCCAGCCCCAATCGTCTTTGAATGGGTTTAGAGCCATTTGCATCACGTGGCCAAGGATCTCCCGATCTCCCTTACGTTCTACTCGATCAATAACCTCGTCGAGTATCCACCCGCGAGGCAAGAACTAGTCAATTTGCACCGTTAGAGAGGTAAATTTTCGAGGGACTAGAAGACCTACCTTTGGGTTCACTGTTTTCATAGCCTTCTGTCGCTCCATATCACCATAGGGCCCCCAATCCTCAAGAATCCTCAGTCTCCAGCGCTCGAGCCAATTTGCGATGCGCTCCTTTGCAGAGTTTTCTGTGTACCCGACCCCGCCAAACCCTTCGTTGTGGAAAAACACTGGTGCAACTTCTTTCCGTTTTTCTTCGGTATCGAGGGCGCTGAGCGGTATATGAGAAAGCCGCAGGAAGAAATGGTTGAAGTCCAGTTCTAAAGCTTCCAACGTGTCTAGCATTTCTGAAAAGAGGTCCTGAAAATCTGACTCTTTCTGAGTCTTTAGCCCTAGTCTTCCACCCATCATCCGCTTGTATTCATTCAAGAATATAGCCTTGAACTCTTCACCGGTTCTTTCAATAATTTCTTCTGCGAGCTTGACCATAGCGGGGGCAGCATCTTCGGTTACGCCTTCTTTCCAAAAGCTCTCTTCATCAACTTTGGCTCCTGCCCCAATGAGCTCTCCTAAGGATTCTCCAAGTCTGACCAAGTTCCACCAAATAATAGTTGGCTGGTTTTTGTACGAGTACCTTAACAAATGGTCATCGTGGTTCGGTGTGTATTGAGGATCAAAGTTGTCCATAAAAGCGAACGGGCCGTAATCAAGAGACAACCCATAGATTGATGTGTTGTCGGTGTTCAATACGCCATTCATGAAGCCATAAGATTGCCAGGCAGCCACAGTCTTGGCATTTCGTCGTGCGACCTCTCTGTACAGCCTTGCAAACCGGTTCTCTTCGACTCCTTCGTTTTTTTGAACTAGGTTCCACGGTACGCCTCTTGCTGGATTATAAATCGCATCGGTGGGCTGATCTTTACCTAGAGGCACCGCAGCCGGTAGAGATTCCCAGCCGTGAAATACATCTTCGGCTACATATGTAGCTAGTCTTCTGATTAGATCTCTGTCCCCGCGTGCGCGGAGAAGGTCAAAAGTTCCTATTCTCAGCCAGGATTCGGCAAACCGGGCCACTATAGCTCCAGGTTCAATACGCTCGCGTAAAATCTTAGACTCGGGTAGTAGAGTGATTGACAAGGCTCTGGTAGTTGGTATACCAAGCGCGGAAAGCGCTATGTTCATAGTTAGCGAGACGGATAGTAGTTCGCAGCTGCCGGTTTGTTACCTTCCGACACGACATACTCGCGGATGCTAGATCGAAGGACTGATTTTCCGTCTGCAAAGCGTGAATAGGGTGTCTTCCCAGCTCCTTTGAGCTGCAATTCGTATCGGACACACGTATTGGGGTTTGTGCTCTCGAATAGGCTGATAGCACGCTGCTTGAGGTCAATCCAGGTCAGAAGTAAGGCCAGACAACAAAGCTTACCCCATCTCCAAGCTGCCCAGCCCATGAGCCGCTGTATTCTGTCAACTTCCGCATCGTGTATAGGTTCAAAGACAACGTACAATTGCCACCCTTCGCATCGTTAACTAACCGCGGCCAGCGAATAACCCTATTGAAAGGTTTACATTACCTCCATAGCATTGCGCCCATGGGTAAATGCCTCCATTCTCTTTAGTCCAAAAAAAGTGATTCCCAGACACTACCGCTGTAAACTGAGGAGTAAGCTCTTCTCCTGGCAGTAATCCCAAGTCTGCCATTGCTTTTGGGCTGACGCCTAAAAGCTCTGCTTTCTTGGCTGGCTCGGGGCGAACAAAAGTATATAGGGCGCCTTTCACCAAGCGCGGACCGAGAGCTTCCCTCGGAGCTCCATGAGAGATCTCGGGAGTCTCAAAAGCAGGGTCTGGTGGCAGTTTGGCTGTAAAAGTATTGGACTTTGGAAGCTCCTCCAACGAAAGCCCCTTTGCAGGGTCTGAGAGTTGCGTAATCATCTGATCCAATCGATTCCGGACAGTTTGTGCCTTATGCAGATTATTGCAAAGAGACATATAATTTCGATGGTGGCTTAGGAAGATACGTGGCGTAGCAAGAACCATGAGGACCTCTCACAGGGCAAGGGCCGAAACAACGTGAAGGAGGGGGAAACTCGCCTAATGTGACAGCCAGGTCGTAATGACTACAGGGAATATATTATTCGCTCTTCTGTGCGGTATGGTCGCGGAGAAGACGGGTATCGGAATTCAATCGTAAGCTAAAAGAGACGGTGACATCATTTGCGTTCCGAAACTACGAAGTTTCCTAGTATACGGCGTACTACAGCGCTTATTGGCAGTCCTGTATATGCCAGAGTCCAGGAGAATGGTAAATAACTATGAAACCGATGAAACCGACTAGCTATAAAAATGAATGATTTGGTTTTCTTTGCAAAGCTGGTGCCCCTCAAAGATGGAAGAGGTTTCCTTTTCTACCATCTACTGTAATTGCAACCCGTTAGGTTTTATTGGCTAGCACACCATCAAACTTCCTACTAACTGCTAGTGGACTCATGGAGGTCTTGTTTCTCTTTTGGAATCTGTCTAGTGAACTGTTTCCTGGCTTCGTAACTCAATCCTTGATGATATCCCCCAATTGCCCATAGCTGGTTTATGGCATACTCCGAAGTAGGCACTCTATGGTGGTGGAACTCGCAATATCAACTGTGAACTCGTTCAATCAAGTCTGCCGTCAAACTTGAATACTGCCATTTTAATGGAGTTGGGATATATGCTACAGAGCCCGAAAGTTAGCCTTGCTATCACAGGAGGCGGTGTAGAATGAGAGAATCTGTTCGTGCTGACCAATGTCATAGTTCATATTGCACATACCCAAAGAGTGGTCAACGCAAGCCTGGAAAAGCTCCAAGTGGGCCATTACCAGTCTATAGGCATTCATTCTATCGAGGCTTTTGACAGGTGCCTCTTGCATTTTTCTTCCTTGGCCAAAGCTAACAATGGCCTACAGGGGCTATGATGGTAAAGGTGAAAGCCGCAGGGAAGGAAGGCCCATTGGATAGGAATGTCTACTTCTTGCAACCTTACCTTAATGGCATGTAGGAAATGGCTAAAATTATACCCTCCAACCTAACTAATTCAATAAGTATCCGTACCTTCAATATGGCAACCTTGTCCCGTTGCGAGAACGCAGGGAATACGAACGAGTTATGGACCCCTGACCTCCATCATTCAGGAAAAAGTTGTCCATTCGATCAGTTTAGGCATTGTCCAGCTTGGCTAAAAAGGGTATACTGAAATGGTCCGAAGATCGTGGTAATGTCTCCAACACAACAAGGAGCGAAGAGCTGTCTCACCAGCTATCCGTGTGCTCTGATCTCCCAGCCAAGCCTGGGAGGTAGACGATACCCCTTGTTCCAGATGCCAAAGCTTTCTGGGAAGATAAATCTTTGGTTGGTAGTTGGCCATAACTAAAAACCAGCATTCAGTACTCCAGCAACTAGTCACTCAAAGATGTGGTGCTGTGCTGCGTGCAATTTGTGCTTTATTCAGCAAACAAGCAGAAAGCGGAAGAAAGAACCTCGGGTGCCTCTTCACATTTTCCCCCACATTCAAATACCGACGTGGACTCAAAGATATTAGCTGGGTAATAAATCCAATAGATAGCTTTGGCAGTCACAGTGAGCACATTATAATTTTAAACATATAGGAAGTATGGGTTCCTGTATGTACCCAGGTCAGGCATACTCTCGAGTCTCGAGAACATACTAGATAGAAGAAGTAAGGTGCTGATAGTGAGTGTGTTTCCTGCCAAGCGTCTCCGCTTCGGCTCCAGTCCGAATGGACCTTCCTTAACAATTACAATCATCTTCATGAGGAAGTGCTGCTCTCTATATTTCTATCCACACTTGTCGTCGGCCACCCGCCCCCTTTTTGATTTTCATCTTCTCATCCTCTCTTTTGCCTCTATTCTTCACCTCATTCATTATATCTCATTCGGGTGCCAACGTATAGTCTTCGTCCAGCGAAGGGAACGGCCTTCGTCCATATGGCCTCGTTCTGGCATCGGTCTGTCAATTATCAGTTCTCTTTCTCGTGAAGACCAAGAGCTCAGCAACTACCTGTCTTCAGCCGGAAAGGCTCCACTCATTGTATACATACAGAAATAAAAAGTGATATTGGCACGGTTGCCTTGGACTGTACGCTCCGAAGATCACCCTTGCTTGTTTTGTGTGGTTGATTGACTTCGGCGAACGCTTGTTCAGTTGCCAAGGTTTCCTTGGAAGGCCCAAGCGGTGTGACAGAGCTCGAGAGCAAGCGAGGCGGAGCTGTTTCGATCTCATGTCTGTACGTATACAAGTTTGTTGATTACTAACCCTATAGAGAGAACACGGGTTTAGCTGATTGACAAGGCGACCGTTGTGATGCTCTTGCCTACTTCTTTCACGTCGGATTATCGTATACCGAAACCGCATGAGCTCCAGTGACTTGGACTTGAAGACGGACGTGACGGGATAGCATATTCAAACATCAGACTACCGCAAAATCATCTTAAATACGGTTGTCAAGAATTCATCCTCGTTCTGTCAACAGAGTGCAATGTCGGTGAACCGGCCCTCTCGCGCCACGGACGATGATATAAAAATCACCAAGCTTCCCAGTGAACGGGCATATACATCGGAACAGCATCCGATCGATCGGCGACTGAAACATCTTAAGGAAGACGTTCTTCCTCTTTATCCTTTTCTCCTAACTGTGCCTACCGATGTGCCTTTCCGCCTTGGAAGCCGCTTCGTCAATAATTGGGCTGTGGGTAATGACGGTCCATTCTCACCAGAAGAGCACCAACTTCAGTATATGACCTTCTTAACACATCACGAAGGAGACTCGTTACTGGTGGCTGTTGGTGATTGGTCAGACGGGACTGGAAACGTCATGTCCGACCAGCAATCTGGACTCCAGGGTGCAGCAGGCACTCCATGGAGCGGCCCGGTCAAGAAAAAGATCAGTTTGAACGACTATAAGAATAAAAGAAAGACAGGCGCTTCACCTTCTCCCATTGGCCAGGAAGCTTCTAGCCATCATCTCTCAATGGACATTGTACTTGAAGACAGCCAAAGAGCTCCCAAAGTCAGCCCTGTTGGAAACAATATACAGAAATCCTCGGATAAAATTGCGGCTTCACGCATTTCCATTCGACCTGGTTCTGAAACTCTGGAACGCAAGCGGCCCGCTGAATCCGAGCCGGAGAACGCCAGGCTGCAGGAAAGGAAGGGTGCCGAAATGGGTTTAAAGAAACCAAAACTCTCAGTCGAAGCAGAAGCAGAGCTCAATAAGTCTGGGCGCTCAAAAGTTAATGGCCTTCCAACTCTCTTGTCACCCACCCTTCCGCCAACTTCAAGCAGCCCTAAACTGCCCAGGCTCTTATCTCCCACCCTCCCACCAAACATAGAGAAAGAGCTAGCTAGATTTGGCGAGGAGACGCTTGTCCCAGATCCTACGCGGACGAAGAATGCTCCCAATGGCGATGCTTTGAGGGCCAAAACCCAGAAAACAAAGTCCTCTGACCTCAGCACGTCATGCATAGATTCAACCCTCGTCGTTGGCCGTCAGAGCTTGCAAAGCAAATACTCAAATTCTGTGGCTGATAAGCGTCCATCTACTACCCAAGGCTCTGTGGCTTCTTCCTTTAGCGAAACTCCTACGTCCAGCTTACGGTATCAAACAGATGACAAGCCTAACAGCTATGGAAAATCAGCGAAACCGCAATTGTTGATAAAACTCAAGTACGGCAGAGCAAATCGAAAGCGTATTGAAGCTCTCCTCAAATTTTCAGGGAAAAGGAAAGTGGCGCCTCCAGGCTCACCTGCGAAGAATATAGCCGATCCTGATTCCGTTCTGATCAAGAGGCCCAGCGAAACTATAAAGGCTACGGCATCGGAATACCCCAACCCTAGAATTTATCGGTCTGAAGGGAAAACAAGACACGTTCCGAGCAGCCAAGCACCTAAGAATGCGGGCGCTGAAAAACCTCAAACCCCAGTGTCTTCCACCCTCAGTACTATAACACACAACCAGGAAAAAACAAAACAAGCCTCGGCTACGCCTGTTAAAGATCTTAAAAACTCGACTTATGGTTCAGAAAACGTTGGAAACGACGGTAGGACGTTCTCACAGCCAACCGGCAGATATCCACCAGGCGATTCGGTCACTGGTGTAAAACAATCAGTGTCACAGGTAAACCTTCAGCCAAGCGCGTCACGCAATGGTGAGCGTCGAGCTTGGAAGGATGAATATCAGAAGTACGGGAATTTAGGGCGGGAATTAAAGCATGCCGCGGAAAGACATACCGCCAGAGATTGTGTGACTGATGTTGACGAGAAGCTTGCGGCTGCTACTGCTATTGAAGCTATCCTCTGTTTTATTCTGGCCTTTGTTGCTGACGATCAATCCAAAACTTTGTCTCGACAGATTAGCGACTCGTCATCTTGGCTATCTATACTCGCTTATTGGCGTGTGGTCAAAAAGAATAGCGCCCCCTTCCCGCAGCTTCATAGCCTTTGTTTGATTCTTGGTGCCACTTCCTATGATGCTATTCATGCGCTTGATCTGGAGCGGTTTGCGGTCACCCCTTTGCCGGGGGAACACACCCCTGTGCCAACACCAGGTAGTGATGGAAATACTGTTGTATCCGATGAAAGCAAAAAGAATCGAAGGGAGATCTTAGAGCTAAAAAGTCGACTGCCGCAATGCTATAAAGAATCCCAGAGGCTATGGCTTGAAGGCTCACAAGGACTTTCAGAAGACATTCTTGTTCATGAATTCCCTGACACCTGGTCCAGGAGGTCGAGAAACTTTTCCGAACAAGGGAAGCAATGTCTCAAACCTGGTGACTATTCTGGTGAGTTTTTCCTGCCTTTAGGAAGAATGACCACACCAGTAGAAACTGTCCGATTTGGTTACTCAATACTAAGAGAGTGGTGTAAAAAGGAAGGCGTGGAATGGAATGGCCGGCTTTGTTTATAGATTCCCACCACCCGGTCGCTCAACTTCTGTTTTTTGAGATTTCCACTTTTATCTTCATTATTATCTCTTATATGATCTGTTTTCTTCCAGCGATCTGCGTTGGCGTCATTGGATTTGGGGAGGAGGAAGTGGCGTACAAATGTCTACTTCTGCCTGTTATTATAGCATGATACCATGGGTTATATCCCTTTTTCATAGAGGTCATGTATAGTTTCGTCTGGTTTATATGGATATGTTTTTGCGGTCCATAAAATAGGTTGATCATTATCATTCTTCCATAAAGCTACTAGGTAATTTTCAACGGGTTCCCAACCACATTGGTATACGACAGGAACAATTCTTGTTGGCCGAATTTTCAACCCATCCCTAACTTCCATTATTATTTCGACAAATTACATTAGGCAGCATTCAAATCTAGCATCTATATACTAGTTCCTTGCTGTTCTATGTATCTACTGCAATACCAATGCGTTGCTAGTAAATATGAAGTCCATAGCGAAGAACTATAAAGCTCGTCGAGGTCTATATTCATGAAGCACTGATCTGCATCTCATTCTCTCTCTATCTCGAAACTCTTACGCTGAAATATCCAAATCAACGCTCTTCTTTGATAAGTATTGCGATTGACGAACCCGAAACACTAAGACCTTGGATAAACCGAAATCATGGCTTTCCCGAGTAAAACACTCCATAGCTATTTGAGAAGAAGCAGGCAAACCGGGGCCAGGGGGAAGAACGTGCCAAGGTATACGGACAGTGCCCACGTAGCATTAGCATAATGCTATATAATGAGTACAGCCGCTCAGACAATCAAGGCGCTTCTCGATGGCGTGTATGGCTGGAGTCTAAACCTGAACCCTCGCCAAAGAGCCAGTCAGCTTCCCGACAATACCTAGCTTCTCTACCATACGCGCCAATCTCGCTGCCCCAACAGATGACGGAGGCATCTACAATATCAGCTATTACACGTTCTATCGCTCCCAGTACACTCCAACCAATCGTTCCCGCAATCAGCCCGACCACATAGGCATATACGCTGCCTCTAATAACACCGCTACCGCTCGCCACACCTAGGTCACGAGCAGTAGTCACCCAACCTCCAAACCCAAGAGCCAGAGACATCATGAGTCGTGCAGCATGGAGGATCAGTTTTGAAAGTCGATAGGGCAGGAGAGGCGTCATATTTTCGTGTGATTGTGAATAGGACCGAGGATGAAGTGAGGAATTGATTATCGTAGACGAAAGAGTCGTCATCCGGGCAAGACTTCGAGCAGACACAATCAGCGGCTGTGAATGTATTGCAGCATATGTGAGTGCAAGAGGATCTGTGAGTGTTGTGACTGGTGTGGGTACAACGGAGTAAGCGAACAAGCTCAAGACAGAGGTCACACGACTCGGGAGTAAGAGAAGAGGAAGTCGAACAAGGAGTGCACTTAATCTGGACAAGCAAATCGTGCCAAATAGAGCCGTGAGCGAATGGACAATTGCTGCCCAAACAATCTGTCTTGATGTCGGGGTAGGACTTGCAAGCCTGTGAAAGTACCACTGGCTCACTGTAGCAGCTGTAACTGCACGTTGAATGCCGGCGATGACTCCCAGTGACCAAACATAGACGAGAATGAAGTAGACCCCGAGCCACCAACTACTGAAACTGATGATGAAGCGACCCGGTCCCATTATGCTTCCTCCTAGGAATACCCGCGTGAACATAAGCATCCACAACCATGTCCATGAAGCGACGAAGACGAGAATACCAAGACCAAGGATCAGTAGCTCCGGGTTTGTGGCGAGGATCCGACATGCAAACTCGAGGATTCTGATCGCTTTACCTATAGCATGACGACCCCGGATTACATTATATATCCACACGCTAGCTATAATGAATGGAGCAATGGATCCCCATCTCATTGCTTTATCCTGTATGCTTGTTCCATGCCAGGCTCCTTTGAAGCTTGAAACAAATGGATAAAGAGAGAAGGAATATAAGATCACGGGAACAGCGACAATGATCACGTATACCAGTTGGCGTATGTAGGACCGCAATAGTGCCAGCCAAATCAGTGAGGCAAAAACCGAGGTAACAGTATAGGAACCAAGCAGATAGAACGAGGAGTGAATGGTCAAGTATATCGTGTCGCCCCATGTTGATTTATTTCCCGAGGGAGCGGAAGTATGGAGATAGACTAGGAAAGAAGTAGCGAAAAGGCAGGCGATAGATATCAAAAAAAGTTGACCCCAGAAGACATCGTGCATGGGCGGTTCGGTTCTTACCGGGGCAAACGAGGCTTGAACAGGGTCCGCGGGACTTAGTGGCCGGGGATCATTTATTAACGGTTGCCTGTCTGTTTCCATCGGCATGAAAAATGAATCTATGCCAAAATTGCCCTTCCGTGGTTGAGACTGCCCCCGAAATCGTTGGATGGAAGGAGGGTTGTCATCACCTGTCTCTGAAGAATCGGTTCTATTACCATCCAACGCGGATTGCAGGCTATCTTCGAGGTGAACGTCAACTAGGTTAGCTCTAGCTCTGACATTGTATCCGTCTCTGAGTGGTCCATCGTCAACATCAACAGCCTCGACTTCTTTCTCAGCAGTCACATCTCGTTCCCCGTGATAGGATTTCCCAGCACGCCAGGAGCTCCTAATTCCTTGCACCTTGCCATGTATTCCATATATAGATGTTCCATGGTCTTCGACTCTATTTGAATGGTCATCATCTTCATCGATCTCCGAAGAGGCTTTCAGATGACTACTGCCAAAATTTCGCCTTGATTTCTGGAGGGCATAGAAGTCGGCAATCTCACGCTCATGCTCTGCTTCATCATCGTCTTCACAAAAGTCATCAGTGGCACTGTAGAAAAGAGGCGCAGGCTGGGCCAAGTTTCGAGAACCAAGAGGAAGGTTAGAAATCTGAGATGCCGTTGGGTGATACGGGTCAAGGGCTGCCCGTTGCAGAAAGGACCGCGAGGATGGAAAGCGGGAACTTCCTGGTTGCTGCATTAGACGCCCATGACCTTTCCTGCGTGTTTCGTCAGACTGAGGAAGTAGTCGTGATTGTGACTGGGCGAGGAAGCGAGAGGCATCTGTGTGATGGTGAGCGATGGACCAAGAAATTAGGTGTAGATAGTGACGACTCTATAACTCTATATGGCACATACATTCCGAGAACATCTCTAACTAACCCCCGATGGAAAGCCAATTTGCGGTATAAAGCTGCTGCTGCTCGAGTGTCCTGAATGTTGCTCGTTCGAATGTCGATATGGAAGCGGTGAGCTCCAATAGATTTAGTGATAGTTTCAGAGCCAGTGGTACGTGGAGGCTGGCAAGGAGAACATCTGGGAAAATATCTACCCGAGAGTAACTTGCTCGGAAATTGTACGACAAAATGGAAGGGGGAAATGGAAGCCTTTGTAAGGCATAAAGTGAATCAGTAGTACCTACTAGGGAGAAGGTGCAAGCGTCATAAGGCAAGGTCATGGTGATAGATGACTCAGCTTTCGGGAGTGTCTCCACTTAAAGGAACCTAACGCCATGGGTTCCGGAAAGAACCTTTAAACTAACTGTACTCCGGAGTATATCTGGTTTTGTTCCGGAAGCTCTAGATAGTAGTATCTACTCCAGATACTCCGTTCACGGATCTACTATGTACTAGTCTACTAAGTACAATGAGATGACCCACACAGGTGATCCACAGTGCTTGGCAGATCATATATATTCATCTCGCAAGGCTGTGTTGGTCACCCATTTATTAATTATCACATGGCGAGGTTCTGTATGGATCGTAACAAAGTATCATGGCAGCTCATTGTTTTCTGATTATATTGTATTAAAATGACCAGTTTTGGAAGAAAAAAAAAAGAAAAAGAAAAAGAAAAGACCACACTATCAAATCAGTTTGTTCGAGTCATGATCAGAAGTTGGATGTTATGCCTAAGAAGAGCAAGAGTCAGCAGTTAAATGACTTAGCGTGGAGTTCGGTAAAGGGGATTGCTGTGTCCGTCTAATCACGTGTACGACGAAGGCTGCCGCCCCATACCAGACCTATCAGGAGAGGAAAGCTCTGAAAAGCCCGCTTCCACTTGTGTGTTAAAGAGCGCCTCAGGCAATTCTCATATGACCCATATAGGGCTAGGACGATTTCCTTTAAAGTCTCTAGTGCCACTTCAACGGTGTACTTCTTTTAAACCCTGTCTCGGTAGTTTTAGCAACGGTTTTCGGAGCATGAGTCTCAGGCACCTGAGCTGGCGGATATTAGTTAATCAGGAAACAACTATCTTCAAAACTAGAGTCCGCTGTATCCATGTCACAGCCATGGGATTACATCGCTAAGCTTGTCTGTATTGGTGACTCTGGGACTGGAAAGTCTAGCGTAAGTGTCTGATCGCCCTTTGAATGCCGGAGCTCGATCATGCTGATCCTTGCTGTAGTTGACTATTCGGCTTTGCGAAGGACGCTTTTCATCTTCCCACGATGTGACCATTGGTGTGGAGTTTGGTTCGCGTATTGTTCCAGTTGGACCACCTGCTTCAAAGGCCCTAAATATAGAACCAGACACCAAGCCTCGCAACCGTTCCTTTTCGTCGCCAGTAGCTCTAGATGCCGCAGAGGAGCCCATCGTCTCCGGTTTACCTACTCCCCCACGAAAAATAGCTGAGTCTCAGAAAAAGATGAAGCTATCACTTTGGGATACAGCAGGTCAGGAAACGTACAAATCGATCACGCGGTCTTATTTTCGTGGTGCCTCTGGTGCTCTGCTTGTGTTCGATATAACGAGACCATCTACGTTTACTTCATGCACACAGTGGTTGCAGGATTTGCGACAAATTGCGGAAGAAGGAATTGTAGTCATCCTGGTCGGTAACAAAAGCGATCTGGCCGGTGATGATTCGGAACGGAATCAGAGGCATGTTACGAGGCGAGAGGCGGAAGAGTGGTGCCGCATGAACAACGTCGTACGCTACGTTGAGACCAGTGCAAAGTCTGGTGATGGCGTCGAGCGTGCGTTTCTTGAGGTCGCCGAGAGAATCTATCGAAATATCGAGGCGGGCAGGTACGATTTGAATGATCGCAGAAGCGGAGTGAAGGGCTTCGGCGCTACCGGTGGGGGTAACACTAGTGTCCCGACAACTGTCACTCTAGGCTTGAACGATGCGATGCGCAGGGGCGGAAATGCATGGGCTGGAAACTGTTGTTGAATAGATCTCGGAGTGCGCCCACGACTGCGATAATCATGATTGTACAATGCTGCCTGATATCAGCGAGAAGTCTACTAGGTTACCCTTTTTAAGACGTAATCCTCAATGCCTGAGCTAGGCATTAGGAGAGTTTAAAACTTCCTAAAAACTACTGATAGAGATTAATAATCCTTCCGCATTTGACATGGTAAATTACAGACTTCATTGATATCGCCGACATGGCCGATGATGTGCTACATAAACCATAGTCAAGGTACCTAGTAATTTAATAGCAATACAATGGAAGCAAGAGGGACTGAAAGCAGCGGTAGGGCGATAATAAAGAAGGAAGGTAAGACAAAGTATAGGGAGACAAAAGAGGAAAGAAAAGTAGACAGCAGGAGGGAATGACAGAAGAGGCAAGGTGTTTTAATTGGCGATGCGCCAGCCGCTCAGCCAGTCCAAATGACCCCACTGTTGACTTGAACCTTCAATGCCAAACACAATCACGCGGAAGTGCACGAACATTCCAACTATGATAGCATAAAGTAAAGAATAGATCATCCAGCTGGATTTAACATTCATTGTTTGCGTGAGCCAGTCAACACAGAAGCCAAAGGTAAGAATGGCGTAGTACAGTGCTGGGTAGTAATGATGAACATACGTCACTCTTCCCATGACAATAAAAGGCAGATAATGCAGAATCCATCCAATGACTGGGTACAAGCCAGAATAATGGATATGGTTAATATCTGCCTGGGAAAGCTCATTGTAGCCTCGCTGCCAGCGCACGAGATACCATAATACCAAGAGCCCAAAGACTCCAAGGCTAATTGTACTTCCCCAGTAAACGAATGGGTTGCCAAGGAGATAGTATTTGATCGTATTGTCGTCCCAGGAGCACATCCGGAGCCCAACATTAAGTATAGGCCACTGCCAAAATTTTGAGGCGAGATCATCTTGCTTATCTGGGTCGGGAACCAACGCATTGTTGGATGTCATCATAGCAACATTCAAATGGATGAAGTCTTTCATGAAAGGCGACTTATAGGATCCCGGATCACCCGGTGGAACTGTATAATGGATGGTTAATATCCTTTCCTCTGTAAATGCATGGGGCTCAAAAATTGAAACTTACGCCGATCGTTAGCATGAGACTCGACATTCCAGTGTGTGTAAACATCGCTCGGTTTGTTCTCCTTCACGCATGTGGTTTCAATCTGTTTGAAGCCCCATTGGGGGAGATTAACGTTGCCTGCTCGTAAATAACAACCCAGGACAGGATGTCGCAAGCGAAAAGCAGTGGTAAGAGTCCTGATTTTACTTCTATCCTTCGATGCAACATCATCAACAACCTCAACCAACCAATGATCTTTATCATCACCGATAGTGATATTGCCATAGCATGAGACTTCGTAGTGTGACTTGGTAATTGGTGCAGAAATAACATGAGAGTGCAAATTTCGGCCTGTCTGTCCATGAATAAGACGAATGACATCACCATCACCTACAAACTTTAGAGGCGCACTCGGATCATACTCTGGCTCGCGGCGGCTTGGGTAGATGAACCAGTCGTTGTTGGCGTCCTTGTGGTGATAACAGGTAACCTGTTGCTGGGTGGACCCCTCAGGGTATGTCTGGATATGCGAATGGAGAAGCCCACCGCCGTAACCCATGTTCTTCAGTGTGACTCTAGAACCAAGAGCAATTTCCAGGGGGCTATCTTTCCCGACCTCAGTTCCTCTCAGATTAGCCTGGAAAAGTGAACTCATTTGGGCGTCGCCCGGTCCACTATTTTCCAGAACCAAGAAATGCAGGTAGAATGAAAATACATAAACCAAAACGGGTATAATGATCAGCCCCACCACACGAGCCATGAGATGCTTGGCAAGGACGACCTGGGAGTGGGCTTAGCAAAACATTCGAGCTACTGATTCCTTCCATAACTGACCTCTGACATCTTTAGATCGCCAAATTTGTTCCATAGATCCTCGATCGTATAGAGGCCTACAAGCGCTGTGCAAAAGAAGCCTACCCACTTCACACTGCACACACAGCCAATGCTTATCCCGGTCAGGAATAGCCAGGCAAACCACTCAATAGAGAAACTCGCATGTTGTAGTCGGTGAAACTTTGCCCAGCAGAAGGTGGTAGTGAACGTGAAACAGAGCAGCATGGAATCCAGTAATATAAACCTTGAGATGGTTGCGTATGAGTTATCAAGGAGCACCATCAAACTCACGAGCCAGATAGTAGCTCTGCGAAAGCCAAGTTCTCGTGCTGTATAATAAGCAAGTGGCACGCACGCGACGCCGAATGCAGCGTTAAAGACGCGCATAAAAGTATAATTGACTTCTTCCGGATATTTATCACCGGATTTGAACTCGAATGACCCATTGTAACCGGCAAGATAACCCGACAAGCCGACAAGCATTTTCCCCAGCGGCGGGTGTACGTCGAAGTAGAACTCACGTTTCAAGTAATGTGACCCAAACTTGCCAAAGCTAAACCTAGGGTAAGAAACTGGGCCAACACAATACGACTCATTAGGGTTTATGTTTCTCTTACTGCGCTTCATCCCAAGTCACGATATTCGAGCGACCAATCCGGTACATGCGAGTGAAGATAGCTACAGCCGTCAACAGAATGGGCATTATCAGGGGTTCCCAATTATCTAGGATGGAAACTGGTGAATTGGACTACAGGCCAATCCGACTAGCGTTAGTCCTTGAGCACTGTATTTTCAGGGCGCTAGAATTGAAGGGAAACATACTTTAGGCTTGCTCTCCTCCGTGCCATCGGGTTTCTTTCTAGGCCCCTCAGTATGCGGGACATTTCGGCGCCGTATATCAGAGGCTAAATTCACACCGGTACTTGATGCAGAGTCCATTTCCGCTATAGTGGAGGACCCCTCCCTGTGAGTTTCCGGTTTAGTAATGAGGGGAGGAAACGGCGTATATCCGGTGAGAAGGATCGAAGTATTGGCCAAGACGTAGTAATAAAAAAGGGAAAAGAAAAGAAAAGAAAAGAAAAAGTGGTGGAACGAAAGGAAATACTGAACAAGAAAGGGTAATTGGGTTCAACAATAAGACAGTCTCATATCCGATACCATAACATGGAGTTAACTCCGTGAATGCGAGATAATGGGAGGTCGTGTCTACAGTTCTCGTGGACAAGTGAATCAATTTCGGCGAATTGAACAAAGTGGAGGAAAATAAAGGATCGAATGTAGAGAATAGAAGAAGAAGCCACAAGAACAGTCAAATGATTAGGGGGGACAGGGAAGGCATTGGAAATGAAAGACGACAACACTTTTCAAATGCAGGAGCAGTGGTGTAGGTAGTGGAAGCAAATGGAGAGTTGGCCTGGACATAACACGGAAAAACCGGCGCGGTCGTCCTAAGCTGCGGCCCCGCTTAGGCCACATTTAATTCCGGCCATCGGTTCTGTACTAATATTATCGATCACAAATCTCTCCAGTGTAAAAGAGAGGTGTTGGAAGAACTCTGCAAGCTAAAACCAGATGATATGTAGCATTATAGCAGTACATTCTTTCAAATGGAAATCTTCTGTCCTTAGGGCCATGTCACACTTACAGAGTCTATCTTGCAAGGCTCATCTCACGCGAATATTTACAGTGATTGTCGTGCTGCCTGGAAGATATAAAGACAAAGGAAGTAGACGATATTCCATACCACGTTACTAGTTATGTACTGTTCTAAGTACGGTGTACTCTAGCAGTGTTGGTCCACGGTGTAGACACACAAGACCGATGGAGGTCTAGAACATTACTAGTTCGGTGTAGTATTTTGCATAATGCCTATTAGAAGTTTCCCTGTGGCCAAACAACTGTCACTCTAAACATCTAAATAAACTGCTCAGATAGTAATATAATTCTACCTACAATAAAGGTTATTCATAAATGAATAAGTACTTGAACACACTGTGAAGATACTACAGTAGTACTACTACATACTAGCAGTAGTAAGGTACTAGGAGGTACCAAGATCAATGCTATCAAAATCCATCTCTTATTGGCTTGATTGACGTTGCTCTACGCCACTAGATCACAAATGGGTTAGTTCAGAAACCTCAGTCAGGGCTCTGATCTTTAAATACTCTGTACTGTCAACTCAGTACGCGAGTCGGTACGCTTGAATCAACATAACTTAGCCTCCATCACGCCTCCTTCCCGCACCTCCTTGTCTTTCTTCTGCATATTGTATGGTTCTGTAGTACCCAGCATGAAGTAGAGATAGACTACCTCCCATGCCTGGCGACAGGAAGAAATTCATATCATAAATCAACACTGCTGTATACTAGAAAACATCTCTTATGGGTTGGGAGAGGATAGCAACTGGGGATTGAGTCATGAGGCGTAGAGTCGCCAGCTTGGTCAGGCTTGCTTTGTGCTGTTCGATCAACTTGTCATTTTTACCAGTCTTGGATAAATTCCTCCTGCAGTGGTTTGAAAGCCTCCACCGTCATCAATGCTGTGATGTTATCCCAGCAGATCCTCCAGAGAAAAAGTCCGCATTAGGTCTAGCTCTACATTATGCAAACTTGGTCTATATAGACCAATCATAGCGCAGGCATCTCGAGAAAAGTCGCTTGTTGTGGGTCCATTTATGGACATAACTACTTAGTACCTAGGTAGTACCTATGGACTACTACCTACCGTAGATAGTAGTAGTAGCCGATAGAGGTTCTAACTAATGTTTAATAATATTATCTATACATAGCTGTAATATATATATTTAGTACTTTTTCTCACTGATATAC
>NW_015378391.1:0-36902 GCF_001204775.2 Aspergillus nomiae NRRL 13137
TTTTTTTCTTTTCGCAGTTTTCCTGCGCACCTTGCTGATTGGAGAAAGATTATATTTTATCTCATTCAGTGTCTCCTTCGATCTCCTTCAATCTTAAGTCTTCTTTATCCTCTTTCCAGAATTTTTGTTCCGGACTGTTGTATTACCGATATGTATACTGGCTACTATGACCAGTCGGCGGTTTCATTTATTTTCTTCTTCTACCATGGGTTTGTTTTCCTTTTTTCCTTTCTCTTGACATTTTAGCAATGTAGAACAACGTACGGGAAAGAGCAAAATTCAAGGCTTAGAACATTGAACGTACTGTGGCTCAAGAGGCAAGTGTAGAGGATTCAGCTTCAGTATAGTACTTCCATTGTCTTTCCGGACGCCTTTGGCCCTATGATTAGTATCTTACGAAATAAGGATACCTAGGCAGAGGCTACTCGCAATTATCAAACTTGGTGCGCATGTAGGGCGGATGAGCGGCGTACAAGGCTGCCAGTTACCACCCGGAGACAGTTCACTAAACATGATGCTTAGTAAAGCAAATATATAGGGTACTCAAGGATTGTTTACTAGTAGGTAGTTCTATCATCTCCAACAGGGTCTTTATTCGATACCTATAGGACATGGCTTGGAAAGCGACGATCAGTTACTGAGTGGCCCGTTTTTCTTTCTTTATAAATCTCCCTTATATCATCATGGACGACGTATGTCGTCTGTGAAACCCAGCTTTCCGTTCCTTTTATTTGCGCCCGTGGCTCTTGTCTGATCTGATAACTCTTTGTTACATATGCACATACTCATAGGTTAGCTTACTTGGAAAGGCCCAGGCAATATTACGATAAGAGGCTTCAATAAGATACCTGACAAATCTGTAAGGCCCTGGAACAAAAAGCACGATATTTATATGTATCGAGAAGGAAGAGGAAAGGAAAGGAAACAGGGACTGAGATGCTATGCGATATGAGCGAGCTGGGACTCCGCTAAAACTGAACAGTGAAACATTGAATATGCAGCCAACTTGTCCATGACCATAGACTTTGTATATAACGTTACACGCCGTGTTCCCTTGCTAACAATAGATGATGCATCAATAGACCAACAACACTGCTCACAACACCACGTTGATAGGGCAGGGCTGTATCTCAGCCAACCCCCGCAACCGGGGCAGAGAGCCTATCAAGTTAAGCACCTCATTACCGCCAATCACTACCGTGAAGCTGCAACGATGGCCCCAGCCTTCTTATTGGGCTGCGGCAGGTTTGGTATTGCTCTCGATCATCAAGGTGCGGTACTGTACATACAACCGTCGTTGACATGTCAGTGCTCTCGTGGGAACCCCAGCAACCACAAGATATAGAAAATCAGGGGCAATGAAAGGAACAGAAAAAAAGAAAACCCAAGGAAAGTGGGAGCCTATGCTACAGAGTATGTAACAAAAAGGCCACCGCCCTCTCCCTGTTCTATGCCATGTATATTCCACGAACAAACTTTTTCTCCTGCCGGTACACCTTCAAAAAACAAGGGCAAACAAGGACAATAAGGCTGAGCAATAAATTAAGCCCAGCGATCACCGAACATCCAACTTTCGTGAAGAGATTGGTTATCATGCTCTGTGCCTAGACCATTGATTGTGCTTGTTTGGGCCGTGTGCTTGGATGTTTCATTCGCTCCAAGAGAAGGTAGTACGGTATCTGGGGGAATGGACTTTCCATGAACAGAACCTAAGTAGTACATACCCATTTAGTCAGGTACCGTGTCTCAGATCTCGGCTCTAAGCTGCAAACAGACTGATGGATGACTTGTGTTCATTCTACTACTTACTGTTATTGTCATGATTCTTTGCCATCGTGTATGGGCTTCGCCCCTGCTGCATACGCGTTTTCCCTTCAGGATAATACTTGCCACCAGGATGTAGAGGCTGCACAGTCTGGGATCTGATTAGCAGGAACAAAGGCCGGCACAAATAGACTAAAATATACCAGCGCTCGTGCCACGCCAGCCGAAACTCTAGAGATCACGGACTGGTACTGACTTCACGGAACTCATCGCCTTCGATATGAACCTCGCGGTCTCGGATACGGCGCATCAAAGCAAGAAAGTTGCTCTCCCGAAATTTCTGGCTCTGATCGTGGCTGACATTTTCCAGTAACAGTCCCGCTGTTCGAGCAAGCTCGTCGGAGTCATTGTAACGTGCTCGAGCGTCATCCTTTTCAGTCTGAGGTATGGTGTCTGAACCAATCCTGATGGCTTCAACGTGAGGAGTAGCAGTTGTATCCGGATTAGTAGCCTCATTGGTAAGCTTTTGTGCGTGATCAGCCGTCTGTGACGCTAAATCCGCCTTGGCTTGTTCAAACGCAGCTTCAAAGGCAGACTCATCGAAAGCTTCAGTGGATGGTAGCTGGCTAGCTGTCAGGTCTTGTGCTGACGGTAAAGCACTCACTGCAGCCCCGTGTATAGGATAGCTAGGCGCAAAGAAAGGTTGGAACCCTTGAGCCAAAGGTTGGTGTTGCTGGGTAGGACTAGGTTGCGCCTGCTGGGCTAGAAAATCATTTCGCCAGCCATGCTGTGCAAGGTTCGACGCTGAGGCTGAGGCTGGGCCCGCTTGTTGATGAGCTAGAGGCGAAGAGCCGGAAATCTGTAGCCTCTCAAAGTCTGCTGCCCAATTGTGCTTCTCTACTTGGTTATGTACCGCGAAATGGGGAGGCGTAGCGAAATGGGCTGGGTGTTGTAAATCGGGAAGCGGCGCTCCTGTTATATTGGATTCGAACGCAGTGACTCGGGATCCAGGATACCTTCGTTGGGATTTTGTGACCGAAAGCCCTACAGCGCAAACCAGATCTTAGCATTGTTGAAGGTATGATCCACACGGGATGTAGAGACTTAGAAACTTACCTGAGAATGCGACTGTCGCGAAACTAATCTGTCCTGTTGCAGTGTCCGATCAATGGAGGCATGCTTCTGGAAGTTTTGAAGAGCATTAGACGGGCCACAGAGAGCATCACTCATGATGTCGAGATAGCACAAGCTGGGTGCTAGAAGATCTTCGATAACGATGAGACTCAATAGACAACTTAGTGCAATCAACGAAGGTTGATATAGGTGTGAATTTGGAGACAACTATAATGAGAGTCCTCTTTGGCAGGGGAGGCTGATTACAAGACTGGAAAGAAGGAAGTCGGCTTGTAAGTGATACATACAGAAGAAGGCGTGGGGTAGTCAGCCGAGTAGAGCCGAGGCCGGTCTCACGTGCCAAGGGGTGTACTTTTGTACTGAGACTGAAGCGATAAGATAAGATCTGGCTGCGGCTCCTCCCACCACGAAACGGACAAGCTGGCGGTGACTTGCTGCTGTGCCCATTTGCTTGCGTGTTGATTCGACACTCCACCGCCGCCCTCTTTCTCGAAACTTATAATCAGCAGCCTCAAAGGTCCAGTAAATCATATTCTACAAATATAGTTCCCTAGGATTTGCTAAGGGTATCAAATTGGACAACATGGTGCGTTCCCCCCCTTTCAGTCCGTCCAGGTTCTGTTCTTTCCAAACATTGACGTTCCGACCTGGAATTCTAGGCGGCTGCTCAGATTATCTCCAACTCCGGACACGATGACATGATTGTACGTGCTAAGGACAGAACTTGTCTGAATTCAGCGCTATGCATTCCCCGGGCTGACCCACCTATGACACGCAGCATGACGCTGGCCTGGACTACTATGGCCGCAGATTAGCGACTTGCTCGTCGGATAAGACAATAAAGATATTCGAGATCGAAGGCGAGACGCATCGCCTGGTGGAAACCCTAAAAGGGTGAGGAACATACTCTTTGTGCTTAAACGCGCCATTACTGACATGGGAAATTACGAACGTAATAGACACGAAGGTGCAGTTTGGTGTATCGCATGGGTGTGTACCAACCTCCCCAAGTATCTCATACAGATTTACATTCATCATAACTGATCCTCTGAATTAACAATTTTCTTTCCTCTGACTTTAGGCACACCCAAAATTTGGTACAATTCTGGCCTCCTCGTCTTACGATGGAAAGGTCCTCATCTGGCGCGAGCAACATCAGAACACAACATCCCCCGTCGCTGTAAACTCCTGGACAAAGGTCTTTGATTTCTCCCTCCACACAGCCTCGGTGAACATGGTCTCCTGGGCTCCGCACGAGAGTGGGTGCCTTCTTGCTTGCGCTTCTTCCGACGGCCATGTTAGTGTACTTGAGTTCCAGGATAATAGCTGGACTCATCAGATCTTTCACGCCCATGGAATGGGAGTGAACTCTATTAGCTGGGCCCCTGCGGCATCTCCCGGCAGCCTGATCAGCGCCAACCCTGGACCGGGTCAGCAGCGGAGGTTCGTCACCGGCGGAAGCGATAATCTGCTCAAGATTTGGGATTACAAGTACGTGCAAATAACAAATTTCGCATAGCTACCTGAATGGAAATATACTAATCACGCCGTGTATTTATGCAGCCCGGAAACTAAATCCTATAATCTCGCTCAGACATTGGAAGGCCACTCTGACTGGGTCCGAGACGTTGCTTGGTCACCGAGCATACTTTCCAAGTCCTACATCGCGTCTGCCTCACAAGACAAAACTGTTCGCATCTGGACCTCGGATGCGTCGAATCCTGGTCAGTGGGCCAGCCAGCAGCTCGAATTTGATACCGTGCTCTGGAGGGTCAGCTGGAGCCCTAGCGGAAACATCCTCGCTGTGAGTGGAGGAGACAACAAGGTTAGCTTGTGGAAGGAAAATCTCAAGGGACAATGGGAGAAGGTGAAGGATATTGAGGAGTAAATTTCAAGTTTCCCCTTCTTCCTCTCCCCCCTCTCGTTGTTTCCTAATAAGGGCCCCCCAAATTATTTTAATTCATATCGTGCTATGATGGACATATTGGGCTTGCTTAGGTGATTCCCAAAAGGGTTAACAAGGGGTGTGTGTGTGTGTGTGCGTGTGAGATTACAAAGTCCGAAAAAATAAACGGTCTTGTTTCTATTATGTCAATCATATCTACCCATCTTCCCAACATGATCTTACCCCCGAGAAGGATAACCCCCTCATGACCTTGAATCCAAAGATAATCAATTTCCAGCTCACCTAGTGGCCACAGCTCACTTAGTAAACATGCTGCGTCGTCGTCACCTGGCTCCGATTCGCTAATCTCAAGAAGCAACCGGAGTTGGTCACGGTCTGCGACGCATATGGCAAAGCATATACGCTGCCAACCAGGAAAGCCGCCTTGCGATACTCGAATGGGCTCAGTAAAGCGCGCACTGGATATAGATCGTCGTCAAGTCTTTGAAACCCACAGAAGTATAAGCGGGGAGACACTGGCCCAACCATCGGGGTTGTCTTGTTGAACTCAGGTGGCCAATTCAAGGTGTTCAGGTCTGGTCTGATTTGAAAGAACTGGAAACTGCCCTGTGTTAGCATTCTTCGCCTCAATATCTTCTGCTATAATACATACCAACGGATCAGTGTCCCCTTGTATCCAGTGTGTGGTTAAATCAGCGCATGATTGCCGGTTTTCTAGCTCGGCGATTGCTTTTGGGTAGGGATGGACGCATGCTTCAGGGGAAAACTAGCTGTTTGGCATTATGCTTGACTTCAGCAAGTGCGATTAGGCCCTGTAACTTACACCAGTAACCTACCCATTTGGCGCTCAGCTCCACGTTTTCCTTGATAGTAGACAATACCTTGGGTCTTTGATCTATAGGTAGCTTCGTGTAAGAAGTGCAGTATGTGGCTCCATTAGGGCTCAGCAAATACCACATCCAGAAATTACGGATATGCAAAATGGCTGGTACTAGTTCGAATTTTTCAGATCAGTGAGTGGTGTTGTAATCTCAATTTTGTAAAGAGTAGACGTCCGCAACGTTGTTGGAGAAGCCGAAGAAAATGTAGCTGATCGCAACGGCGCTGATGCAAAGGCAAACTGTTTCCGCACTGAGACTCAATTGACAATATCTATCTACCATCACAGTTCAGTTGTGATGGGAGCCTGACCAGAACTTCTCTGAGACCAAACCAGCCCCTATCTCCGATGGTTGCAGCAGTATGAGCACCATTAGATAACACGATCTGAGGGAATAATCTTTCTGCATAGTTTGGTCTCATTCTCGGGAGGTTCCATGACCAGTTTTCGATGTGCTCAGGAAATACTGGTTGTCAAACGGTCTCGAGAGATAGTCCGACAATTACCTTATACGAAACCTAGACAGTTCTAAGGACATTTCAAGCTTCTTGGTGCGTCTATATCGTTGAGCCTCGTTCCAGATGCGGTACAACATGTGGCTGATAATTACTCTTGCTTTGATAATCATAACTCGCAATGAGGTTTTGGCTGTTCGATCTCTTGGTGGGTTCTAAGTTCATTCCACTGCACTGCACTTGTCAGGGCCTTTCTTCTAGGATGCCTAGTTTATTTTGTTATTCTTCTTCTTCTTCTTCTTCTTCTTCTTCTTCTTCTTCTTCTTCTTCTTCTTCTTCTTCTTCTTCTTCTTCGATTTGGTGACAAACTCTATGACTGTATCCGTGAAAGCCCCCTGCGGGTGAGTAAATATCGGTAGAGCAAGTTCGGGTTGCTCCTCCTACCTCTACCTATCAATAAAAACATATACATGTGGAGGATTTCTTGATTTCTTTCTGTTTGTTTTCTTTTCTTTCCTTTTTTTTTAAAAAAAATTTTTTAGGAGTTGTTGCGGGTCCTCACCAGACTTTCCTTGACACCCCAGCCATCTGCGAGGAGTTCCTTGACCTCTTCTAAACCGAGCCCACTCATTTCAGGATAGATCATCCACACACCAAACCAGCTAACTGCACAGACGACCGCATATGTCGCAAAGGTCCACCCTGGGGACAACAGTTCCATCATGGGAAGAAAAGTAAGCCCAACAATGAAGTTTGAGGTCCAGTTCGTTGCTGTAGCGAATGCAGACCCGAGAGACCGTACACTTAAAGGAAACAGCTCGGACTGCTGCCAGGGTACATTGCCAAGCCCGAAGGCGTAAGAAGCGGTGTAAACCGTTAAACACAAAAGTATGGTGATAGGGAGCGTTGGGTCACCCGTCACGGTGTCACTAGACCCTGCACGGGTCTGTGGATAAGAGGTCAAATCTGATGATACCAAAGAGAAAGCTATTGCGCAAACGATGAGAGATAGTGTCATGATAGGTATGGAATAAAGGAGGATTCGGCGTCGGCCGATTCTATCGATGTAGGTAAATGCAAGCAATGTAAAAAGAAAGTTAGTCGTGGCCACTGACAGCGACGTGAGCGTCGGCGATGAAAAGGAGAGAGATGAAAATATGAGGCCGGAGAAGTACATAAGGCTGTTGAAACCGCAAAGCTGCTGCGAACCTTGCAGCATCATTGCTATTATCAAAGCTCTTCTATTGCCGCCAATGTAGAAGAGGTCTTTGGTGCGCTGCGAGATGTAGTGAAGCCATTGTTGGTCGGCCCCAGAAGAACTATCAGGATGGCCCAACCTTTCTTCCGCTACCTCCTGTTGTATTTCCCGTAAAATTTGTTTAGCAATGTAGTTACTGTCTGGATGACCCTGGTAGATCTTCCCCAGGACAGTTATAGCAGTTGTTTCGAATCCTGCTTGTGCCAGCCATCGGGGCGTTTCAGGTAGAGCGGTGAGGATAACAAGCTGGAAGAGTGCGGGAAGTATTCCAAGGCCAACGATCCAGCGCCATCCTCCATCAATCGAGGAAAAGAGCCAACCCACGACGTATGCTACAACTTGACCACCTGTGATGAACAAGGAGAGGATCGTCACCAGTCTGCCCCTCATATTGGATGGTGCCAATTCGGAGATGTATCTGATGAAACAATCAGCTAGTAACTATAAATCTTTCTAACCAAACAGCTTGCGCATTCTCGATCGACTTCGGCTAGGGTTATTGTGTACTAGATGTCGACCTACATTGGAGTGACCAAGCTCGCACCGCCGACAGCTAATCCCACAATACTTCTACCAGCAATCATACTCCATACTTCATTGGAGATTGCCTGCACAAGAGCTCCTAGAGCGAACAGCGCATCTGCAATGAATATAACCCTTCGGCGACCGAACCTGTCGGCCAGAATCCCAGCAAGGGGACTCGCTACCAAAGCAAACAAGCTTGTGCAAGATGTAATCAGGCTCTTGTCTAGTGTTGTAAGATCGCGGTTGGAGAGATCCGTGCCGATTGATACAAGCGTTGAGGAAATCACCCCTGTGCTTCACGATTACAGTTGTCAGTAAGTGAATTGTAGCACTAGAACCATTTGCCTTTGAAGAGTGAAAGTGGCCACGCTGTACTCATAACCAAACAATAGCCCACTAAGACCAGCAGAGAATGTCAATGCCCATATAAATCGAGTGCCCGAGCAGTTTGACTCCCTATCAATGTGCCTATCCTCTTCATTGTCGGGGAGGTCGTGAGTAGTGTGTCCGTAAAAGCTAAGTAGAGGAGCATTATGGTCCAATGTATCGCTTTCATGTCTAGTGCCCATGTTTAAGAAGAGTACTCCTGGTATTGAATAAATTCACCGGTACCATCCCGGGTAAACACGTTGACGATGTGGTTGGAAATGGAGAAGCATCGGGGGCTACGGAAGAAGTTTAGCTTGGCATATCCTGGGACCCACTCTCAAGCGTTTGATTCCTGAGGCAAACACACTTTCATGTTGAGGTACTTCGGGTGTACATTCATCAAAGCTCGATAATAGGTCGCAGAACATCGCTGATCAAATCTGTTTAGCCTTAGCATCTCGTGAATTTGACAACCCTCTGCTATCATTCTCCATCTAAGCCATAGGACCCATGGCTAGTTAATGCTATAATGGAGGGCCAACCGACAAGCTATACTGAATGGCAGGAAATACCACTATTACTTAGTTAACTTGCTTAGCCACTACCTTTATATAGCTGTGCGCTAAGGCAATTGTAATATTATTCATCATCTCTCCGAATAGTTAGTTACAGATAAAAGTCATGCAATGGCTCTTCTAGAACAAAGTGCCCAGACAAGTATGGAACAATCGGAGACGGTCTTGCATATGGTTCTCCAACAGAATAATGAGTACTCTGGAGGATTTTCAGGGGGAGCACAAACCCCTGTAAGCGGATACACATCGTAACCTTCCAGCCCTCTTATGTAGCGACAGATACTAGTAGGTGTTGATTCACAGACCTGCAGGTGAAGTAGAGGAAGGGAATATATAGGCTCACTCCACAATAGTATAACTTGTGATTTCAACCCGCTAGGTTTCAAATGATCCCTATTTAGTGGGCAACTGCTACACCTGCTTCATTGGCTTGCGAACTGATCATCTTCTTGTAGGCGTTGACGGTGCCATCGAACTTGGTTACTGTTCCCTTGTCGCACACCCAAAGACTAGTGCAGACGTTCTGCAACATTGTCACATCGTGGGATACCATCACGACACCACCTTCGAACCTCTGCAATGCCTCAGACAATGCATCCATACCTTCAATATCCAAGTGATTGGAAGGCTCGTCAAGGACCAAAATGTGTGGGTTTGTCAACGACAAACAAGCAAATGCGACACGAGATTTTTGTCCTCCAGATAGGAGCTCCATCTTTTGAAGCCCAGTCATTCCAGTGATTCCAAATCTGATAAAGGTAGGAATCGCAAGTCAGTAATCGAGCACCACAACACGTGAACTTAACAGAGGGTTCAACGTACGCTCCCAGATGCCTGCGGTATTCCTCATCTGTCTTTCCAGGGTATGTCTTCGCCATGAAGCTTACCGCACTAGTCGTCAGGTCCAGAGCATCAACATGATGTTGGGCAAAGTATCCAATACGTAAGCGAGCATGTTGCGAAAGAAGGCCAGAAGTGGGCTCAAGCTGGCCAGTTAGCAGCTTCAAAACTGTGGTTTTACCAGCACCGTTTGGTCCAACAATTCCTATCCGAGAGTCAAGTTGCACATCGAGATCAACATTTCTTAGAAGGGGTTTATCCTTGGAATAACCGAAGGCAATCTCGGACATCTGTACAATGGGGGGAGAAAGCTTCTCGACGTCTGGAAATTTGAAATGCACAACATAATCACTCTCTGGGGCTTCCAAGACTGGCATCCTCTCGAGCTTCTTGATCCGGGATTGCGCCTCAGATGACTTTGCTGCGTTGTATCTAAATTTATCGATGAATGCTAGATCACGATCAGCCTTATTTGGCAGGACATACTCCATAGGGTCGGTCACCAACCTTGCAGATGTGCTCTTTCTGCCATTTGTTTTTCATATTCGCGCTTCGCATTCTTCTTCCGTTCCTCCTTGGTAGCATAGAACGAGTCTACAGTATATTAGCTAACGTCACTTGAGCGACCATATCGCCAATAGACCCACCAAAGTTGGCCCCCTTATAGTAATCCAGCCTTTCAGAGTGTTGATGCACAATGTCGGTGGCAACCTCGTTTAAGAAAGCCCGGTCGTGCGAGACCACGAGAACAGTACTAGGGTATCCCTGGAGGTAGTTGGATAAGAATGTGATGGACGGAACGTCCAGCATGTTGGAGGGCTCTGTATCATTTTAGACTCCTACTCCTTCACAATGGGTGGGGTAGCAATAAGAGCTTACCATCTAGAAGAAGTAAGTCTGGCTCGCAGAATAGAGCTCGCGCTAGAGCTAATCTCATTCTCCAACCACCAGAAAAGGTTTTTGTTGCAAACTGTTGTCTTTCGGGTGAAAATCCAAGACCAGCCAAGATACTAGCAGCTCGCGATTCGGCTTTGTCCGATTCCATTTCTGAAAGTTTGGAGTGGATATCACTTAAGGTTATGTCTAAACCCTCCCTTTCGTGATCAAGCCTGGCAGCATCTGTAGATGTGTCTGCCATCGAAGATCGTTCCGCTTCTAGAGCAGTCAATTGTTTCGTAATTCTCTGCGAACTAGGTCAGAAGGACGGACGTGTTGAGGACAAAGGTTATCAAGACAAGCAATACTGACATCTTGATCTGCGAGAAGACGCTTTCGCCATACATCTGCGTCCAGAACCGCTTGCAGAGCAGGAGTGTCGTCACCCATGATCTAGTTAAAATCGTCAGACTGGTACAGCAAATCGAATCAAAGAATGATGATAAACGGAGGGGGCGAGGAAAAATGAAAGATGTTGAATGCATACCTCCTGTTCAACGTGCAAAATCGATATATGGCTTGGGATTGCGACTTCTCTACGGCTCAAGGCCCGCAGAAGAGTAGACTTTCCTATACCATTCTGACCAACTAGACCGTACCGTCGACCGTACGCCAGGGTAAGAGAAGCATCGGTCAAGATTCGATGACCACCAACAGAGGTATCAATGCTATCGATTTTAATGTCCTTGCTCTTTGCTGCAGAATCTGAGCCCAGCTGGAGCGGGTTAACAGCCATGAAAAACTCCTCATAAGACATGGTGCTATCTGGCTGGTCGAGGAGACGGGACGATTCGTATTGCACCATCTTCATTTGCTTCTTCTCCTGCTTGGCACGGATCTTTCGCTCTGCCTTTTCAAGCTTCTTGCGGTCTACACGGGACTCTACTTTCCTGCTGTTGGCAGATTCCAGGTCGACATTTCCACCAGCAAGTCCCAAAGTTGAGGACATGTTTCTCTGGGACCCAACATTGATGGCCTGATCTAACTTCTTAGCAGTGAATGGCATTTGCCTCCGCTCCGCATCGACACCGTCCGCAGAACTCAAAGAAGAAATGAACTTTTCCACTAAGTTCCGAATAGCTTTTTCATTTTTGTCGGAGAAGTCTCCGGATGCAGAAACCAGAAGCTCAGTGACCATGTCAGCGGCTTCCGCCAATGGTGACGGGGCATTTGCGTCCTCGACATATGCCCTTGAAGCATGTGTCAGATAGCCCTATGATTCATTAGTCCACCATGTTCAGCGTGTATCGTAATTCGATTAGAATAATACCACAGAGTATTCCGAGATCACATGGTCGAGGCCTGGAATCTGTGACTGGAGTTCTGCCTCCATCTTGGTATCACTAATATCGAAGAGCAAAGCTCCTGGAAGGTGAGGAAGAGATCTAGAGTATAGAGTAGGAAAAGGAACACTAGTTGAGCTGTAGCACCGAGCGATTATGTGACCCTATAGAATATCATAGAGTGTCTTCTCTTTCTTTTTTCGGCTCTGGCTGAAGTGACTTTGGCGGAGGGGCGGAGTGGAGCCGACGCCGTTCTGGATTGGTTGATCTTTCACAGAAGTCTCCCCGCTCCCGCCTCCATAGAGGTCACTCCGGGCAGACTGGATGCCTATACCAAGTGTTAGGTTTACGTACTTACTGTATCTCATATGCCACTGATACTAGTAGACTTACTCTGAAGGCTTTGGTTTTACCCCTTTTTAATCAATTAGCTATCTATGACAATTCTTTTCATATCATATATGGGGCCTGATAGAAAAGAGGTCATTTCTTCCACCAAGAGGATACCGACCTATCTCCTAAGGATAACTCAAGAAGAAGAAGAAGAAGATAATGATGATGATGATTATGGATAACACTTAAGTCAGATTACAGTAGTAAACCATTAAGATGTTTCTAATGCTACAAGCTAATCTAACTGGAAACTGGCAACCGTCGAACTTCTGCGGGGCAGCGTATACAAACTATAGGGCCTCCTGTATGTAATGTAGCCCAGGAAATTCCAAGAAAAACTGGGGACAGGACTGCAGGCCTTCTATCCCTAATCATTCTATCCAGTAGGTAGTTGACTGAAAGGCGAGGCGAGGCACGCGACAAAGTACCTTTAACCCAGCATCAGAACTGAGAAAGCTATTATATACCAAACACCTTGCCGTAGCCACTTTGATCCGCTCTCCAGAAGGTGGTTAGCAATATGGTCTATACTAGATGTGTCGGTCGAGTCGGACAAGTTTGATAGGGCATCGCAGGGATTCATGAGATTGAATCTCCTATGATCAGTATTGTTGTAGAAAATTGCGTGAACCTGGCAATGGAGATGGAAGAAAGAACGGGAAATAAAGGGGGAATCCCTAGATATTCGATGATGGCAAATTCTCAACTACGAGTAGTAAATCATCCCAAGTTATCAACCACACAACGCGCATGTATCTATAAGGTCGCTGGGTAATCAAGCGGTCCCTACTGCGAGGATATACTTGTACGCTGTCTAGCAGTGGGCCTAGGCAAGGGATGCAAGTGTACCTGCCTTGGGGAGTTTCAAGAAGGATCCGACGGTACGGGGTACTAGTAGTAGAGCAAGGGGATTAAACAAGGGATCAAACTGAAACACATGGAGAGTTCAAGCAATAAATAGCGGAAAACACCAGAGATGGGTTACATCATAGATACTACCTACAAGCAAGTCGTTCACTAGAGCTGGTACCTAGTAAAAACTACTACCTAGGTACGGGTCCTGGATCAAATAAGTGCTGGTCCAATCAAAGTGACGGAGCGGCGCTTTCTTCCTTGGAACAACCGCCCACGCCCTAGGTCACGGGTGCAGGTGGTAATGGAACACCGCGGGACTTCTGCTTACTGATAATATTTGACTACAAGGGTTAAAAAGGAAAGGGGGGAAAGAGTTGTACCTAGGTAAGTGGATTATCATGCTGAAGATAGCGGTAGTCAATTTTTGCATATTCATAATCCCGTAATACATACGGAGTACTCCGTATATTTCTCAGCTCTCCCTCTCTTTTCCTTTGCCGAGATGAATTTGTCTTTATTTATTTAATTACACTTTCTTAGCGGGCCCCACTTCGTCCACCGACAGTTCAGGTCGGAATTATTACCATTCAAGAAACTCGCAGGCCACGTTCCCTTCCTGGAAAATTAGATCTATCATTTCCGATCTGCTTCTGGTCCTCCAAAATAAGCTTACCAGCGTACCGTTGGCCCGGCATTTTGACACTTGAAAGACACAAAGCCTCGTCATGGCCTCCCTTTCTACTTACACGGAGGAGGTTCACCTTTAGTTGAAGCTTCTTCTATAGGTGCTCGTTTCTCGATCTTCGCTATGGTTAATAAACAGAAATTAATCGGAAAAGTGACAAGCGCGGTGAGTATGAGATCCTTTCCCCTTTCTGTCGCCATTCTTTGGAAAGAATGGGAAATGTTTCTTCTAGTTTTTGTTAAAGAAAATAAAATCAAATAGAGAGAGAGAGAGAGGAATTTTCCTGGATCTAGTAGTCCAGAATATTCCGTCTACTCCGAGCGGTCCCCTTCAGTATCCCTGGAAGCCAAACATCGGTAACCGGTGGGTATCCCAGTTTGAATGAGTGGTTTCGACCGAAGTAGCCCGTACCTAGTAGCGTTCGATCACCGCCTTACGATCTAAGATATGATCTCGTCAAAGGGCATCTTAACTTTCTTTGTAAGAATTTGCTTTTCGGCAAGCTAGGGAGGAAATGAGCTCCGAATCTACCCTTATTACTAACCTTCGAAGTGGGGGTGAGCCTCGCTGTATAGTGTTACTTCCCTGGTCATATAATCTTTTATTTATTCTGTATAGGAGTTCATTCTAGCCAGCGCTGGTACATCCGCAGCACTAGGAACTCTGGACAGGGACAATACTAATGATCTATTCTTATCTCCTTCTCACAGGTCTAATTTAGCTGGTCAGTTAACTATATATCAAAGCGCCTATCTAGCTTTAGTAGGTTCGATGTTCTGGACCAATAGTCAAGCCGTAAGGGATGATGACAATAACAGGGGAAGGGTGAGAAATCTGAAAATCCCTTGTTTAATTAATTAGACCTCAACAGGGATCCAAGGATCTAGTGAATCCCTTAAGATTTGAATTTGTAACTTTGTTTGCTTTCTCAGGTGTCTGCCCCTCTCTGCAGCTAATGATGGACAGTCACAAGTCACTATTCTTATCCTTTGATTGATTTAGGATACTAATAGGTTCCTTCTAATTAATACTGCGGCTATTACACACTCATTGGAGATATTCTATAGTTATGCATTGCTGATTGTCACTGTTTCTTTCATAAGAGGGTGGTTAGGAGAACAAGGCATTTGGTTTGACATTTATGTTCATATCTATAATTAATTTGCTAGACTGGCAGCTGGTTTTTGAACTTTGGGTGATGCCTTACCTCTGGTATGAGGGAGAAGGAGAATGAAAATATAAAAGAAAAAAATACATATCAATACCTACTCCAAGTTCATATCCAGTCTGGGGTTTTTCTTTCTTTCTTTCTTTCTTTTTTCCCCCCTTTCTCTCCCTCTTCTTCCTAAGATCAAAAGGCATAAAGTTGTATAGTACGTCTAATTATTGTTATTCCTGTAAACTGAAAATATCTCTCCGCCCTTCATTGATATTTCTCCCTATTGTGGTATATTGAACGAATTTACCTTGCCGGGTGGTGTGGGTGTTGTGCTGGGGGTGGACACTCTCCTAGCGTGATCCATTCCTTTAAACTAGAACCAGAAGAACATCGCCCGTGGGTGGGAAAGAGAGTGACCGTGTGTCCCACTCCTCAGGCCTTTGTTGATCAATAGCCTCTTGTTATTGTTGTTTTTATTTTATTATTATTATTATTCCTTTGCTGTTTCTCATCTACTGCCTTCCACTTTCTAGCTGCCTTTGGATAATTATTTCCTTTTTTACTCTGACTTTACTCGATACTTGGCCACAGCTCTGATATTCTCTTACTCCCCATTCCTTTACTATATTCTTTATTGCTGTCCTCGCATTCCTTTCTCCCAACAGCCACGCGCCGCTCCCCTCACTCTAAAGGCACATCGACTTTACTGTGCTTGACATCCAAAACACCTCCAACCGTACCCGTGATAATATCCTATCTACAACGTCTGGCTAGAATTTTCAAACCACCTCGATTTTCTGAAATGCTCCCAATCTAGATTTGCTAAGCCAGCTGATCCTCCTCGTGCATAATAATGCAGATGGGACATCAATTACATGTAATATCGATGTTGCCACTTTGAGCTTCATGGTGCTTGACACTATTCTCGGCGCCTTTTAAGGATGGAGCATGTATCAACTGTGAGCTCTCTTCTTTCAATTTCCTTCTTCGCCCCTTTGAACACCTTTCTTATCCCCTGGACTGCTGTCTTTCTTGTGAAGCACTTACACCGATAATCACTCATAGCTTGGGTACTTTGCGAATGTTCTTAACTAATACATTAGCACGCAGCTTTGTGCAATCAGCACTGTTGGTATTGCAGCAACTGGTTTTGCTCTCGGTCGCGTAGATCGAGATTCTCCCAAGCCGGCGCGCTTCCGAAAAAAGACCTTCCCTCTGTATGATCAGCGCGCGCGCGCGACAGACCCTCCTCGATCGCCGCTAGACAACGACGTACAATCAGGCCCTTCCACCGCATTAACGACAGTAGAGAAAAGGTCTGCCTCGCATTTCAAGGCTTTCTATGCGAGTGGGGGCGATTCTGCCGCAGGGAACCACTCTCAATGTCCAAACCACAGGAGAAAATCATCCCTTGCAGGGATTATACTGCGGCGTCGTGGTCAGACTCTATCAAACCCTCCACTACGAGTCGACGAAGACTCCTCAACGGCTTTGCATACCCGAAGGCCGTCTTCCTCTTGGGTGCGACGGCTGTCGTTTCAGCCAGGGAACCGGAGCTCATGCCAAAGTCCTACCTCTCCAACATCGAACGAACCCACAAGCCCTACCCATTCGCGCCCCTCCAGTCAGCGCCGAGCACCCAACAAACTCGTCAAGCGGCCTCCATCACAACCTTCAAGCGCTCATTTTCAATTTGCGCACGCGCCTTCGCCCTCTTCAACAACATTATTTCGTAGACCAGCCACAAGCCATCAACGGTCTGAGCAACTGAGACACAAGGCAACTCATAGTTTAAACTTTGAGCCCAGTCTTCTTGCGAATACACCATTGCTTCCTACTACCAGAGAATCCTCTGTGGTTGATATATCTTGGCAGCCCTATTTAACTGCCACATACGATGTGATACCGGACAGGCTGGCACGCAGGCTGTCAACTGCAACCAAGCCAAAAGAGCATGGACTACGGCGAATTCTCCCATCTACGGATACTATTCCAGCTCTTCTTCTAGCAAATTCAATTACAAACAAGGAGTTTTCTACAGGGGCTAGTTCGCCGGAGACAACGCCTACCTCTCCAGTGCAGTTCCGTGATCCGTTCAAGCCGAATGATACTTCCCGAACGTTAGACACATCCCTTACACCAGAGGAAAATCATCGCCAGCCATCCATATCAGTTTCACATGACTCCGACTCACCAATATCAGCCCCAGACAAAGCGGATTTTCACAAGCCCCTCAGTACGGCACCTGCCCGTCCTAAGATGAGGGCAATTTCGGCCTCTCTTCCCCCTTTTGCGAAATCGGAAGGAGCCATCTTGCTGTCGCCACGATCGCGTGCAAGACGCAACATCACAGACCCAAACATCTTCCGCCGGCCTCTAATTGCCTCGCGAGCCGATGGATTTATAGTGCCTGGGTTCGTGGGTCCCAGCTGCAAAAAGGCTATCTCATCCTCTCGCGTCGATATTGGATATCTGCGAGAGACCGGGCAACGTCCACTTACTTCAGATGGTGTGGCTTTGTCCGTCTTGCAGGGCCCAATCCGTCAGCGGCCGAAACGACATTCAATTGCCGCATCTGATCCTGCCTCAACTGTTATTGGCTCTGACGATACTCGTATTTTCACTTCGGGTGAGGAGGACGAGACCGATTTCTTGAGCGACACCGCTTTCGATTCGATCCGCACACATATCACCACTAGCAGCAATTCAGGCCTGCATTCTCCTCGGGTAGAGACCATCTTTGACAGAGATCCACCACTCAGCAATGCGGACGAAAGGTCCTTACATGTCAAGCAATTCGCCTCGCATTATACTTTCGCTTCTCAGCCGTTTGACGACAGTCACAATCGTTCCAACCTTATGCTAACATCCGTTCCTGTCTCTCTCCCTAGCCCTCAGGGAAAATATATGCATGAAGAGGAAAGTAGAATATCATTCCCATCCGATTTGACGGATGATGAAGACACCCATAGCCTGGTAGCTGCATTACCTGGAGAATTGGTTAAACTGGACGAACAGTCGAAATATCCAAGAATGTCTTTGAATAACTTCGAGGGGGACTATGCTAGCCGTGATTTCTTGCTCGCTCATGGCAGGTCAGATATTCCTCTCGATTTAACGAAATCCAATTCGCGCAGCGTTACAAATGAGATGCTTGAATCTTGCCCCAGGATGAATATTTTTGACTGGTCTGAACAACCCAGGAGTGACCGCGAAGTTTCTGGGCCCGATGGACGTCCCCGCACGGTCCATGGAAAACATGGGCCTGGGCTCCGAGGTAGTCGAGCACCGGGCCGCAAAGCACCAAATACCTTGCATCTTCGGAGCCAAAGCGTCCCGGTATCGAGAGAGTATCCAGCTACCAACGAGACACGGCAAACATCAGGCAAGTTTGGCACTTGGGGGTTAGGCAGCAAGGGTGTTAGTGAAGACTGGGATAGTGACTTCGAGTTTGAGGATGCGGACGAGAGTACAATCAGCGAGAGCATACGGGCGAGCAAGAACGTTGCCCGGCGCAGCATGGTAGTCCCTCAGGCTATCATGGAACGCCAAGCCAGTCTTCATGGACAGTTTGGACAGGTTCAAGAGCTGACCCTGTTAGTTGAAGAACTCAAACGCCTTCGCCGTCAAGCTAGTTTCTTGAACATTGTACGTGGACCATCTAATGAACTGTGGAAAGAAGCAGAGGGTATTGTCAACTTGGCCACCCTTGATGATGAAGAACATAGCCATTCCCCCCAGGCTCCCCGTCCTCTCTCACCTTCAGTTTTGACGATTCTGAGGAAGAATCGGCCAAAACGAACGAACCCTTCAAACGAGCCAGTGGAGAGTCCTGGAGAGCTTCATTCTCTGAGCCATTAGGTCCAACCCAAATCACTGCCGATTCTGATCACAAGGAAACCCCTGTCAAGGCAAATTCGGTGCTAGATTTGATCTACCAGCAACGAATATCTCGCGATTCATCCTTCATGGATTGTCAACCCCCCAGGTCAAAAAAACTCCCCTTCGATACACAGTCCCTTCGTGACCTCGTTATCCGAGCCGGTGTTGTAACCCGTGCTCTCAAGGAAGTAATTCGCAGGGCTGAGGGAGTCGCACCTGAGTCCGATGAGAGCATGCATCATTCTGTCCCTCCGTTCAGCCGGATATTCAGTCAATCTTCTAATGATGATGTTTCGACTTTTGAGAGGCACTGCATTGCTTAACAGGCATGCATCGAGTTTTCTGCTTATCATGATGTGCTCCACCTTCCAAGCCTCACTCTAACATCTCTTTGTTTCGATTTTAAAAGTTTCAAGTCTTTATCATACGACTAACGTGCAAGAGGACACCTGATATAGTGTCAACTCTGACAATTCCCTTCTAAATAGCCTCTTCCTTTTTCCTTTTTCTTTGGTCTTCTTGCCATTCTTCATCGAGAAAGTTCGTCTTTCAAGAGACTGTTTCTCTATTTGAATAGATTTCTTGTGTACAAGTGTGCTCATTGGTGTATATTTCCCCTGGAAGCGTTGCGTTGTATGCCTTGGCGACCCTTGTGAGAGCATTGCAATGTTGGATCCTTCTTATTCTCTTTCTTTTTTTGAAAACTGTCTTACTGATTTTCTAGTTTAGATTCATGGCTGACATTTGTTACCTTGGTAGCCCGCTGGTTCTTTTTTCTTTTTTTTTTCCCCGTTTCCATCGATTGTTCTTTTAACTTTGCCTCCTTTTTCTTTTTCTTTTGCTTACAACTCGGAAAGTGTACGGATATGTTGTTGAAGGTCGCGAGGGTTAGGTGGAAGGGATGGAAATATGGATAATGGCGTGTATGACACATCATGAAGACCATGTCAATTCTAGATGAAGACTTGGGAAAGATTAACTAATGTCAACAAGTCAAATATTCCAATCGTTCTCATCACTTTGTGAGAAATTTAAAAGCTTAATGATTCCATAAGCAGCAGGGTCGTTGTAACTTATAAATTGATTTTGCAGGTAATCAGACGGTTTCCAACATGAAATTTGTCCACACAGCAAGGCATAGGATGACCCCATAAGCATCTAGAAAAGAGCAAAGGGGGAGAGAGAGGGCTTTATAAAGAGGGAGGTGGAGAATGTAACAGCGTGTAACAGCGCTTTTACCATAGGAGATGCCTAACACAAACAGAGGTGTATAGACTTATGATGCCCCGTAGAACGCATTTCTCAATACTTTGGATCAAGACTAGTCAGCACGCTCATTACTATAGCCCTGGGGAATTAATCTCTTAAAGAAAGTTCTTTATACATTAGAACGGGCTCGACCTTATTTCCTTGCTACACCCATGAATATTCTCAAAAAGAGCAATTGGATATACAGTCATGAACAAGCACAGCAAGATGGGGCGGTATGTTATACAGATGTTCGACCCAACATGGACAGGGTTTACCAGACTAGGCCGATTCGCAAGTGCAGACGAGTCCCTTGGTGAATTGATCCTTCAAAGTCACTATCGGTATATCATTTTCCCTTATTACTTCTCGGCATGTACAAGTCGGTTTCTCGGTTTATGAACGTAGTTACGCCGCTTTTCGAACAACAACCGGTGGATAGTGTTCATTTTCAAAATACCATTTAACACGAAAGCTGAAAGTACTTGCATAATACCAGCAGACATCCCTGCCCTTATCTAGCTAGCAAGATTTAGGTCTTCTGAGAAAATACCAACTAAATGAAGTTGTAGAGAGAAACCCTGTCAGCTCTATTGTTGTATACAGAATAGCAGTTGTGGGGCCATTGCCCTATTCTGTGGGCTTTATGAAAGACTAGATGAATGAACTAGTGACAAATACGCTGTATATTTGCTACCCCTGGCAGGTGTGGAAGCTACGAGACTGGACACAAACTGAGCAGCGAACAAACAACTTTTACCACCCCATTGATAAATAAATCGACAGAAAACATGGCAATGGAGTGACATAGCCAGTTAGTGTTTTGTTGCGAGACCTTGAGATATATATATAATTTATCAGAGGTCTAGGAGTAGAACACACAATATAATCAACAAGACCTCTAGGGACGTTTCGCGACGTGAAATGCCCGGGAATACGTAGAATGGATCAATTCCCGAGCCCCAATCTCATGGTCGACTAACTAAAAAAGAGACTATTTCAATATGAAAGGTATTTTGCAATGGAAGTCAGCTCAGGTCTACCCTGGTGTAATATCAGATGCAGCAGATAGTAGGGTAGTCGCTCCCCCGTGCTGTTGTCGGCACATACATACTCGCCGGCAAGGATCCTGCAAACTTGTGAATGTCCTTCTGGGCTCATTAGCTGTTTGTGAGACGGTCGAATCTCGTACTACTAGCAAGTCCAGTATTACTCTAAGGAGGTAAGTATGGTGTTCAACAAATGCCTTCTCTCCGCCCCCATCTTCAACCTGCCTTCGTAGCGGGAGTTGCTTGTGGCTGCTTAGTAAAGTGAGTGGCTGGCGATAGATAGCGAATAACTACTCGGTATATATACTCCGCATTGCAAGGCAGTTGAGCAGCTGAAGCGACAGGTCAACACAACAATACCTTTCAAGTAGCAGGGTGCGCCGTTGTCTTGCCCTTATTAGTACTGAATGATATGAGGACGAAACTAAGAGACGGCTATACATGGATTCCTTCGCCTAATGTGTACTACTTGGAGAGTAACAGAAGGCTGGTAATATGTACTCCCGAGTAAAAGTGGGTAGCGTGATCGGGGCCTAAAACGTTAGCAACGATAAGCACGGAGCAGGCGATTTGGTTGGACAGAGATAGTTATAGTTAGTTTGAACTAGTTATAACTAAGTTATCTGGAGTCATTAGCTAATCAGGTACGACAAGATACTGAGGTACTACATATTACTAGTAGTAGGCACGGAGTAGGACGTACCGAGTATGTACAATATACGGAGTACATACCAGGCCTCGTACCACTTGTGATAGGTGGGGCAGGCGCCGAAAGGGGGCCAGCTTCAAATCAGTTATAATATTGGCCAAAAGTAGAGCGGGTTCCTGACGCTAAAAAATCTTGGCATCCCCACTTTTCCCGAATTTTTTACTCAGGGGATCGCTTATTTTAGATACAAGCACCTCAATGTTCAATACCAACGCATGTAGCGATGTAGATACAGCGCTCTCCAGGAACAGCATATACACAGAGAACCTTTAAAATTGATTATCAGGACGAAGTAGCTTCTAGAGGCAAGTATGTAACCATAGTAAAACACAATCGATGGACAAGGGTTCTATTAAGGGGTTTCATCTATACGGAGTACACTGTTGCCCTATGGCTCTTGACTCCGCTTTTCATTACTTGATGATGGCCCGGACCACTATGATTCAGGGGGACCCGTAAGCCGTATGTAAGTAGTGGTACGGAGTGGTACTAGCTTCAATTACACAGAGGCTGTACTGTTTACTAGCACTGTTCTCCTGATCATTGCGACGGGATGAAACTTAGCCTGACCTTAGTAGATTTAGTACCTGGCTAATAACCTATGTTTCGAGTGACAGTACAGTACCATTTGTCGCTTGTCTTATTCGATGATACACCCCAATAGTGTTTCCCCACAACCTACTGTAGGTACAGAACAAAACAGGCCATCTAGACCGCTACTAACTACCTATTCTTTCTTACGCTCACCCTCTCTCTCTCTCTGACTTTCCCCCTTCTTGTCCTTTTGCTTTTTTCTTCGACCTCTCCTTCTTTCGTTTTTGCGATTTATTGTTTTTCTCCCCTTCCTTCTTCTTCATTCCCTGTTGTCATTTTCCAAACTGCGATCTCCTCACTAAGATCATAGACATTCATTATTGCCCTTCCTGGCCACTGGCCGCCATTCGTTTAAGGGAGCTTACCCGCTTCTGTTCATTCATTTGCAACAAGTGTGTTCTCGGCGTTGATTCCGTCGTTCTCTGTCAGCCACTCTATTAAGAACTGCCATCTCTTAATATATGCGACTGATCATATTTTCTACTCGCTGATATCTTGCCTTGTTCAATCTTTGTTTTTCATGACTCACGTGCACAAGTATCCAGGTGATTTTGCCGTATATTGTCTGGTCTCCAAGGACACATGAAGCACGACTAAGGGTAGTACTATCTGGTGTTGTCATACCCTTTGAGTCCGCCTGTTGCCCCAATCGCACCTGGGCTTCGGGCGATCATGCATTATCACCACCGACACCAAGCTCACCATGACATTCATATGGTGGTTCGATCCCCCCCACGTCGCCCGGATACAGTACCTCGTCATCGACTACCATATCTTGTGCCAGAAACACCAACATTTGTGAAAAGGGATTCCGACCCTAGTCAGACCTGTTCATCTGGAGATACCTCAAGTAAATGCGAGAAACCTACTAGCACGACTACGACGACGACTCTACCTGTCGTGCTGGGAGCAGTGTATGTCGGGATTCCCTTCTGATTCCACAAGCCCCCTCCTCCCACACCTTGGAAAAAAAAATAAAAATAAAAAAAAGAGAGAGAGAGAAAGAAAAAGTTTTGGCTCATTGAAAACCGCATGGATCTGTATATGGGATGGTAATTGATTGAAGTATAGGGTTCCGATACTTTGTGCCGTAATCGTCCTAATTTATCTACATCGAAGAAATGTGAGGAAGCTCCGGAACGAAGATGCCAATGACAAGCATAGATCGCTTGATTTCGGCTTGGATCTGGAGCCCACGAGTGGAGGAAAAGCGATGCGGCAGACTGAAAAGTCCAATGGGAGTTACAATCACAACAAGGGCATCTCATTGGATATTGGCCCGAGTCCTTACCTACTACCCCCAGGCCTGCACGGCTCCCGGGATTCGCTGCATTCCTTGTCCAGATCTATAGGCGGCGATGATAAATATCGGCACGCGACCTCGTTTCTAGGTGACAATGCATCTGTCAGATCGCAGTCAAGAGGGGCTCAAGATGATGCATCAAGCTTTACTGGATCAACTAGAAAGGCCGCCCTCGGTGATGATATGAAGCAAGGCTTATTGGGAAACGCTCAAAGGATGTCACGATCCAGTCCACCACTATATATATCTCCCGGCAATGATGGCGCACACATGCAAGTTGATCCTATTGTACAACCGGATCATGGCTTTCAATTCGAGTTGCCCAGGAGCCCTAGCCCTGTTCTCATCCCGGGAACTCATAATACTAAAGAGTCGATTACACCTGCCAACAATGGCCCCAAAGACGCCGGTAATTTTGGCAATAGCGACATCCATGACCGCACGGAAGAACGCCTAAACCCTGTTTTACAAGATCCTAGGCCGAAGCCTAGAATATCTCTTCCTTTGAGCGATGCAGCGAGCGACTACGATAATAATGGAGAACCTGAGCCCATTATCCCAGCCGTGAACATTCATCAGATAGAAAACGACCCAAGATATGGCAAGGGCCCTGACCCAGCTATCCCTGATACTCCCCCGGAAGAGTCTTCACAAGCGCCACGGTTGGCTGTTGACCCTCGTCGCGATACGCGTCGGTTGACACTAGGGTTGCGTCCTCTGCCGCCAGAGGATCCGTCAGACAACCCGGAGCAGCGGGCCAACCGTATCCGATCGTTCTACAAGGAATATTTCGACGAGAACAAGAATGGGAGGGAGACTTACTATGGTCCTGAGTCTTATCACGATGGTAACTATATCTACGATTCGGCTACTGGAGATTACTACGACGGTGTCCCAGCACCGTTTGCTGAGCCAATAAATCGTCGGGCTATGACTCCCCCCCCGCGCGCCCCGCCCCGGTTTCAAGGGGGAGGTAGACATATGCCTTCGGGTTCTATCGGTGGCTTTACCGATCGACTCAACTCCCCGGGCCCACGTGCCTTTTCATCTGCTTCTGGCAGACTGCCAGGTGTTCCGAAAATCCGCAAGCCTGCACCGCCTCCAGCTCCACTCCAGCTCCTACCTACGCCTCACATGTTGAAGGATGACTCTTTAATGGGAGCTATCGACTACGCCCCCGGGAAAAGTTATAGAGACCAGAGGGAAGGCCGCCCGGAGACACCTCTTGGGGGGCTGCAACCGTTCAGTCCAACGATGCGAGCTCACACTCCTCTTGTCTCATCTTTCAATGACCTTGCTGTCATACCGAGCCCGTAAGCCCTATATTCTTTTCTTCTGTCCCCTTTCTTAACCCTTTTCTAACCCAAGATATCACTGGGACCGTAACTTTGGACTAACCCTGTTCCAGGCATGCATTGCGCAAGTCGGGTACATATGATAATCTGGACTTTGTTCCACCACCTCGTTTCAAGAACCTCGAGACTGCAAGCGACTCTGGTAGCATTCGCAGTAACCGGACCGGAATATCGACGACTCATCTGCAGAATATACGCACTGGTGCGTACCGTGTCAGCCGCCTTCCTCCTGAAACTGTGGGTACTAAGGACGACCTGGTCACTAACCTTCGTCCAACGTGGGATATGCGGAATTAAACATATACTGGTTCAATCTGACCTCATTATCGATTGTTGCTGTAATGATTTCGTCCATTGCCCACCAGTTTCAGGTGACTACATGTTATCTTACGATATATCGCTTGTTTATCCCCTCATACATTGTACTCCTTTGAGAGAGCTGGGTCAATTAACATATCATTTGACGTCAATGGCGTACATAATATACAAGGAGTTGATAGTTTAACTTTTTTTTGCTTTTTCTCTTTTTCTCTTCTTAACCTGATTCTTCTAAGAGTCGGAACTTCAACTACGTTCATACAGTTCACAAGCCGCGAATATTGTTGATTTACTCACTTCTGGAGTCTTCGCTGATTGCTCATCAGTGTGGGATATCGGGAGGACACAGAATCGGCTCACGTCGCTGTTTTCCTTGGTGGTTTCCTCTCCCACCCTCCTCATTGCCATCCATGGTAATTGCTCCACCTACCTACCTACTACTACGGAGGTTTTGGATTGACATGATCACACCGTCGACCGACTTATGTGTGACAGAAGATAAGCACCAGCTGTTTCCCTTCTAGACTACTTATACTGCACCTATAGTACGAGCTAGAGATTGAAACTTCACACATTGTATGCCAAAGCACCTTGGGCTAGGTGCGACTAGTTCTTGAAAGGAGTGACTAGCGCTTATGTTGATTTTGGCTCAGATATCCTATATTGTACGCAAGGTAAGCATGAGCAGCGTGTTCTCCATGACCCTTCGAGAGCGAAGAAGTAACAGCAATCGACAAATTTAAATGCGAAGCGAATTGCTACTATTATTTCCTGTTTGTTGTTGTTGGAATATTGACTATGACCTCAGATGTACAGGAAACCCACAGTTGGCCTTGAATTGAGAGTTGTGTGATCCGCAGCTTGTGCAGTTGGGTGGGGAATGATTATTATATTGTAGAATATGTGGTAAAAGCCAGTTATGCCAGGTAAAAAGGACTCGAGAAAGTTCAAAATGTGCAGTTTAGGTAAGGTGACAACAGGCATCTTATCTCTTTGAGCACCACTGGCGCAAGGAGGAACAATTCCATGGATATTACGGAGTATACAGTAGAATGCTAAATTGGTGGGGCTGGAGATTTTGCTTGGCCAGCGCTGTTTGAACATTGCCACCATCTACTCCCACTAATACTATGTACTGTCACTACCGTGTACTACTACTGTGTTTGTGGGTCAATTATACAGCGGGAGAAAATTTTCATTTCCGTGTCTTATATCGCTGGTTAACTTAAAAAGCGATGAATCCCACTCCATCGATACATATAGCAGAAATTGGAAGGGACCACAAACAAGTTCCATCAAGCCTTGTATGATTAATGCGCAATACCCCAAGTGCCTTTACAAATAAAAGAAAGATATGTACCCTCTGTTAAAAAAAAAGCGTATTATCATTATCTAAATACTATACAGACTGGCTCTATTACATCTGATTTTTATGGAAATTAGTACCTGTAATTTTTGGTAAACCGATACCTAACACTTCCGGATCTAGCCCATGCAAATCTGGTTCAGGAACAACCACGCATCACTTATTGTGTAGATTCTGTATATACAGTGCATACGCTACATGGCTGCAAGCAGTGCTATGCGGGCCTTCGATTCCCACATTCTCTAACAAAAATACCCGGTTGTTGCTGAAGAATATGAAATTTACTGGTAGCATGAGCTAGACTCTTAGGCGCTTTTCTGGCAGTGGGGGAATTGCCGATCGCAGCCAGTGGAACCGTGACCGTTGCTGAATTTACCTCCCTACCTGTCCGCACTCGTCAGGTTCACTGTAATTGGTAATTTCTCCTGGCAGTAACCATACAAAGATATACTGTGTACATACAGTATTGTGTAGTACTTTGTAGTTATGGTACACATACAAGGGAAAGTTTTGTCTCACTGGATTAAAACCTCAGCATCCGAAGGTCTGTAATCACTAAGAACAATAATACGGACGGTGCCACTCCCATCCGGTTGCAGTTGTGGTGGTTCAGCATTCGACGTTTTCTCTAGGTAGCTATCTCCACTTTCTGTTTCTTATTCCTTTCCTACTTTGACTCTGACTGATCTCTTCAGTTTATACCCTTCTGATTTTGTTTGAGTTTCATTCTATCCTCATATCATCCCATGGCACCCTGTTTATCAGCTTGGGTAAGTCAATTTTATTTTTTTTCCCCTGCTTCATTTTCATTTTCATTTTCATTTCTTTTAAGAAGAACAGATTTCCTTCTCCCCTCCCCATTGGCGGTTTTGGCTCGTTTTTCCGTCGCACTAATTTATCTTCTTCCCCTGACCAAAGTCCAGCAGATTGACCGTCACGATTGCTTCTTTCTACGTGATTGTTCCCTCTTAGTCTAGCTCACCATCTCATTGACTCTATTGCGCACGCGAACCATTTATCTACATTACTGCGACTGCTCTATATCTGTGACTTATATTACGAGATTATCCCGAGCAGTCCGTCACTGAAGTTCTTGGTAATCTCTCACGGACCCTCCGGCCACACACGCACCTTTAAGGAATATTATCAATTTAACCAGTCAACGTTCCGTCTGAGTTTCGAGGAGCTCTTCGTGTAAAAGTTGCGACAGTAGGGCCAAGTGTCACTCGTACGACGAGTGACAACTTTCGTCAATTGGCTCGGAAAAGTGTCGCCCGTTGAGATCTTGAGATGTCCGCATCTTCAGCAGGTATGATGGAACCTTTTCCATATTATCTGCGTTATAGCATTGTTTTGCATTTTCCATATCTGTGAAATGGTCGAATGGCACGCTGAACCTCTTGTAGCGGCGCCAGCGGCAACCACTGCCGAAGCCGCCACACCGACCGCAGAAACGCCAACTACAACACCAGCCGAAACGCCAACCCCATCCGAGCCAACAACATCCTCTTCTACAACATCTTCTTCCTCATCCTCCTCATCCTCCTCATCCTCGACTTCCACATCATCGACCTCGTCGCCAACGACTTCTAGTACTACCACGACGCAGCCACCGACAACTAGCACGACCAGTATCCCTTCCACGAGCTCAGAAACCTCGACCACAAGCAGCAACACCAATACCCCCCCTGTTGTTACGTCAATCATCACGAAGTCGGCGACTGATGGTACCACAGGGCCACAGACTGTTATTGTTACCTCTACCGATACCTCTCTACCCACTCATTCCACAGGGAATTCAGCCAATAGCATATCCGCTACCGCAACTGGATCATCGGCGACAACTTCGGCTACAAGTGGAAGTGGAGGTGGTGGCTCTGGGCTTTCGGCTGGTGGAACAATAGCAGTTGCAGTGGTTGTACCGGTCGCATCCGTAGCAATCATTATCTTAGCTGCTTTGTATTTCTGGAGGAAATGGAAAGCAAAGAAAGCAGCAGAAGAGGAACGGAGGAAGGAAGTAGAGGAGTACGGTTTTAATCCGAATAATGACCCGACTCTTCCACCTATCATGGGAGGCGGTGCTTTCGAGCCCAAGGATGATACTTCGGGTTATCGAGGATGGGGGACCACATCAGCTGGTCGCAAAGCATCCACTAATTTGTCGAGTGGTGCTGGGGTTGGACTGGCAATGTCCGAGGCAGGAAGTGCTCCTGGCTATCATCATGTCACTACCCCAAGCGATGGTACTATCCAATATTCTGAGGGCCCGGCAGCGGGCGAGACAGATCCTATCGGCGTTCTAGGAGCTGCCCCGGTCTCTGCAGCAAACAACAGAACCACAGACATACATCGTGGTCCGTCTAACGCTTCGTCCGCATATTCTGCTGCCAACCGCTCAGAGGCTTCAGATGAAAGTCACATGTCTGCTACTCATCCTACCGGTCCCTTTTACGATGATAACCCGTATTATAATGAGATGCAACCGCAGTATGGGGCGTATGGTGATGGTCCCTATGGTGGAAGTCCGCCTGTGATTCGAGACGTTCAGGCACGGCGCAATACTCGCATCGAGAACCCTGCTGTCTTTCCCAGACAAGGAAATGCTGGAATTGCTCAAAACTTCTGAAAAAGCCCTGATCTTTTTGTAGATTGGTTGATGGTGTTTTTCCAAACCGGTCGATTTGATAAGGAGATGCAGTGACCCCTGTACACTTCACGGTTGCCGTTGGAATGTAGTGGAATCACAAGTCTGCAACCTACGCATCACTTCATGATGACCACCCGCATGCCTACTCTTGATGAAGTCTCGGTTATACTGGAAAACTTCTGGTAAGCTTTTACTTCTTACTTCAACCTATTGTTTGCCTTATTTATCTTTCACATTCCATGGTGGTTGTATTTCCTCTGCTCTCGTTTTGTTTTCCTTTTGTGGATCTTGTGATATCTTTGGGTCTGGTGACTTCTCTTTGTTTCATTTGAACTGTTCTTGTGCTTTTGGTCTCCCATTGTCATTCCCAGCTATATCCCGAGTTTGTTTGCAGTATGGTCTTGCTTTTCTCCTTGCCCCTCTTTGCTATTTGGTCTTTTGATACTTGTATCTGTATATTTATGACCGCTTCCAAGTGCCAGTTATATGTGTCAATGCATGCCTACTATCTCTTTACGTGACTGGCATGGGTCAAGGTCACCTACTACCTTTCTTTCTGTGTGATATCTTCTTTATTCTGCTCTACAGTCTACTGATTGATCCGAGGTTTGCTTGGGTTTGGATATATTATACCTGGTATAGTGTACATCGCGCGCATCTCTGTCTATATTCGGATGCAATAGTCTTTGTGGATTACTTTTCCTTTTTTTCTTGTTTACTTTTAGCCCCTTGCCTCCAATTAGAGCAGGATTATCGACTACATAACAAGGTTCTTCCAAAACTTCATGTTTGTCGTGGCCAACAGCCTCAATTAGTTATCCGCATAGACCTGCTCCTAATACATCGGAGTTGAAGTTAAGAATTGTTAGGTCCGCCATCCTTACATTACAAAGGAGACTTTTCTTTGCTGAATGACTTGAGCAAATGACTGCAAGGAAAGGAGCTCGAAGAGGAGAGGGGCGTGAGAAGAAGGAGAAGAAAGCAAAGCCAAGAAAACTACTACTACTACTACTACTACTACATAGAGGGTACATGGATACCTAGGTACTAGGAATTGAACGTCCAAATCGTGACAGTGATGGTTAGTGTTGCGTATGGTTGGTGCGCCGAAGACAAAGGGAACGTGGGCGCATGGTCATTGGTGATTGGCCCGGGTCCAGCTCTCCAGAGCTCCCCACTCGCGCTCCTCCGACCTCTAACCTGACGTGATTTTTCCCGCGACGAGCCTTTATTGTTCCAAGTTCATGCTGCCCTTCTGATATTCCATTCTAATTCGCTACTTGCATTATTACTCCTGCTACCACTCGTATAACGACGGCATTGGTTGGGAGACTTTGGCTTTCTTTCCCTCTTTCCCTCATTCGTCTCCCATCGTCTAACACCTTGGCTTCTACGCTGTCTACTGGAGTCAAGTGCCCCGCACTGGTCTCTCTTCCAGTGACTGACTCCAGTTGAATGAACAATTACAGTTGGCGTGCAGCGATAGCCTGAAAGGTATGCTAAGTACCAACTGGCTACAAGGCGAGGACCTCCGTACGAACTGCCAATATCCACAGAGACAAGGGAGCCCTGAAGCAATATTCGTGTTGCTTCTTGTGCTTTGTCGTGGCTAGGTCTTGTGGCTAGCTATTGTGTCCAAGACAGTACATGCCTACTTACTACTCACGATTACGTTGTACACGTCCATGCTACAACAAAAAATAAAGTATTACAACGACTGTTACTTGCTTATTGACTCCCCTTTCGCCCCACTTCGGGTTACGTCTCTTTTTCCACCTGCTCGCCCCTCCCCCTCTGCTACATTCTATTGAAGCATTCAAGAAAAGCGATCGCTGCTACTTTCCTTCTCTTCCCTCTTCGCCCCCCCTTCCTCTGTCCCCTTACCCTATAAACATTGCAATTGGAACGTCTTGGGTACTACTTCCCGACTTCCGTCCTTCTCCAGCCTCTAGGCCTTGTGAGTGCGTCAAGGGGCAAGGAGAGCATCGGCTTTCGCCAAAAAGCCTATCAGGATGTAAGTGAATATAATTCCCCATGTGAAAGACGAATTATGTCACAATACAACCAGTCCTTAGCGATCTACAGTCTGTAACCTACAAGGCTAATCGTTCCGCTTATAGGAAGTTCGGCAAACAAATCCAGCGCAGACAACTTGACCTTCCTGAATATGCCGCAAGTTTCGTAAATTACAAGGCTCTGAAGAAGGTCAGTGCCCAGAGAGGGATCGCAGTGCTCAGAGTTCTGCGGCTAAGGTTCAAATGACAGCTCATAAAGCAATTAAGTGCTACGCCGACCATCCCCGCGCAAAGCTCCGCAGGCGCAGCTCAAGATGTACCCGAAGCGCAAGCCGCCCTTCGCGCAAACAAGGAGGTGTTCTTTTTTCGGTTGGTATGGGCTCATCAATCAGGGCATTGAAGGGGTGTGGGTGGTGTGTTCGCGTTTATTGACAACCCATACAGGAGAGAGAAATCGAAAAAGTCAACACATTCTACCTACAAAAAGAAGCCGAGGTTTGTTTTCATATTAGACCCCCTTTGGTCCACTGGGTATACTTATCTAGCCTCATAGTTCTCTCTGCGATTGAAAACGCTAGTCGATAAAAAAAGGGTCATTCAATCACGAACAGTACCCAGTTCCAAGGCACCAGCTAATTTTGTTGCCTTATTCGAGGGGTTTCAACAATTTGATGGTGATCTGAATAAGTTACAAGTAAGCATATTGGTTCTGAATATCGTGCACATGGGAGAGTCTAATTATACCATTTTCAACAAAGCAATTCGTCGAGATCAATGAGACTGCTATGTCAAAAATCCTTAAAAAGGTTCGTGGGTCGCTTTGACTTACTAGGTTCGGGATGGCTAACATGTCAATTAGTGGGATAAAACTTCAAAGGTTCGAGTTACTCATGGACACATACCCCCATTCAGATTGCGCTCTCCGTCTTACTGACCTTTGGATCAGTCACGTATGAAAGAGCTATACCTCCATCGCGCCGTCGAAGTACAGCCCTGTTTCAATCGCGACGTTTTGCGTGATCTATCAGACCGGGCGACAACCGCTCGGCTGGAACTCGAGGCATGGGCGGAAGGTGAGAACATCCATTTCGATGCTGCTCGTCCGGTAGACCGCGCTGTAGTTGTTCAACCGTTTGGAGCCGATGAGGAAGATCTTGACCTGCAAATCCTGCAATCAGCCACTGCTGGTAATCTTCAGACATTGCGTGAGTGGACCGCGAAGCTGCAATCATCTCTTGATGCTCGTGAACGCGCGACTCGTACCTTCCTTGCCGCTATCAGTGAATTTCCGGACGATGTGTTGGCAGTGCTTCTTGAAAGCGGATTAGTTGATATCTATGCTGAAGACGACATCAATGAACGCAACTGTTTGCATGAAGCAGCCATCTCAGGTCGAGGGTTCGTTTTCAAGTCCGGCCTTGCTGCAGGTGTCGATATCTCAAGGTCCGATGTTTATGGCAGACTTCCCCTACATTATGCATGTATACACGGCCGGGTAGAGATGGTGAAGGATCTATTAGCTGCAGGTCCTCACACTGTCGACGTGATGGACCATGACAATTTTACTCCGCTGATTCATAGCATTGTCAAAGGTCAGCTGGCGTGTGCTGAACAACTTCTTTACCACAATGCTCGCATTGATCCAGCTTCTGAATCAGACCACATTCCGCTGAACCTGGCATGCCAATATGGGTCGCTTCCGATTGTGGAGTTGCTTCTCGAACGGCATGCACAATTACTCCCAGATGCAGAAGGCCTCTATCCTCAACATATGGTCGCAAGAGCTTCTCAGTCCCCGCAACTGCTGATGATGCTCAAACAACATGGGGCTGATTTGAACCAGAAAGACAAACTGTACCAATGGACGCCGCTGTTTCATGCTGCTAGTGAAGGATGTGTTGACTGTCTTCGCGCTCTTCTTGAATTGGGTGTTGACGCCGATGTTGTAGACGAGAAGGGCCTCGCTGCAATGTATTATGCAGCATGGGAAGGTCACTTAGAATGCATGCTTCTTCTTTGGTCGCATCGTAGCAATTCTCGCCCACCGCAAAAGCCGTTTGATATTCTGAACGGTTTGAGGCTACAAGAAGCAGGTTCGCATATGGAGGATGCCCCGACGACATTCGAAAGTACTGAGGTAGTGGATGGTATACCCGACCTTTCTCTCCCGCCACCAATCATACCTTTGCGTCGTTATGGCCATAACTTTTTGGACAAGAAAGTGTTTGTGCAAATACTTTTTGACACTGGAAACTCCGGTTCGATTATCTTTGATCAGGCGGGTCGTCACCCTGCGGCTCGATTAACCATTTCCTCGAAACTTTCCGACTTGATTCCACGCACCATTATGCTCCCCATCCAAGAGGATTCACGATTGATCTCATTTCAGGTAGATAACCTGGAGACATTTGCGGTGGATTTCGAGATATTTCCCACTTTCGGCTCGAAAGTGATTGCGAAGACAGTTGCCCTACCAACTATATTTAGAGCCGAGATCTCTAGCACTGGCTCGTGTTGCTTGCCGTTATTTGATCCTAGGCTACGGTCAATAGGGCAGCTACGATTTGGGTTTCAAGTGATAAAACCGTACCACGGTGATCCCCTGGAGATAACGCACTTTGCTACCTATTGGAAGGCTACAAGTGCCATCGACTCAGAACACAATGGCCTGGTAACAGGGTCGAGCTTGTCGGGCGATCATTTGCAGCTTTTCGTACAACTCACCAGAGACAGAATACCCGTACTTTATCCATGTTTTACAATCCTGTACCATGGCATTGAATTACCTATCTGTCATCTCACATACTCTCAGTTTCAAGTCATCGGTGTTGAGAAAGGTGTGAATCGCTCAGACTTGTTTCAGCATCTTCAGACACGTGCTGTTGATGATTTAGCTCAAGCGCACCGCATGCTAGCATCATCATTCCTCTCGCTCAAGGAGGTGCTCCAGCATCTGCCTATTGGTGTCAATGTCAATCTCTCGATACTCTATCCCTCGGCTGCTGAAGAGCAAGCGCTGAACATGGTATCTTTAGCTGACGTAAACAGCTTTGCTGATGCCATTCTCACGGTGGTTTTCGACCATGCCCGTGTATCACGGGAGCAGAACCCCGAATTTATGCGCTCAGTAGTATTTACCTCATACAACTCTAATATTTGTGTTGCTCTGAACTGGAAACAACCAAATTGTGAGTCTAAAAGCCGCACTAAAACCCATTACATTGTTTGCTAACTTGCGTTTCTTAGATCCTGTTCTTCTTTGCAATGATCTAGGCCAAATTCGTGATTTGACCCGAGGTGTTGGATCACTTCCAGACATTAATAGTAGTGGTCGTGCATCGATGTCCATAAAAGAATCGGCAAGGATAGCGCAAAGTAACAATTTTATGGGCTTGATATGCCGGTCCAGCCTATTGGTACGTGTCTCTACCCCTATATGGTCTCCCGACGCTTTACCCCATTCTCGGCACACTATGCATTATGGTCATCTACTAATACGGAGCTTCTGTGACTGCTTCAGAACGTTGTGCCTGCTCTTGTAGAGACAATTAAGGAACTTGGCCTCGTACTTGTAGCAGATACGTCTGATGAAGTTGAACCTTCGGGCCATAAAGAAGCTCTAGGAGCAGCGAACGCGATGGGCGTGGCCGAATGGGCATACCGAATGCCTGATGGCGTGAACGGTGTGATGAAAGCCAATGGTATTCTGAGATTTAACGATATGATTGACATGTGAGACGTCTTCATATACCTATTTCATCGTCTCATTCAACTCTGGTGTTGTTAACAGGTATATATTAAGGTCTTTATGGCGTGGTAGATAATGGGTCTCTATTGCATTTCTGACTTTTCTTTGCATTTTGGTTTGGGCCGCTGCTTTGCACCTCCACACTAATCTGTCAAGCATCCAAGTCGTCCTCTACTAGTCTCATCGAGGGTTCATACAAACCAAGGAAAAAAAAGGCAAAAATAAAAAAGAAACTGAAAGAGGAGGATATACATCCGTTTTTATCTCAATAATACCTTGCCAACTCTCTGCTTCTCCTCTTTTTTGGATATTTATTCTTCTTGTGGGCCATTACTTGACACATTTGTGTTATACAAATATCCATTTGGAAAACATACGAGTGGAGAGGAACACTATGGTCATGCACTCCGGGAATCGAGATATAGCAGCTAATGTACAATTGAACCACAAAACTGATCTATAGTTGATCATCGCTATGCCACAAATCCCATACAACAAATGAAAGGTGGCCAGTATTTTACGTCCTTGAAAAGAAATAGGCCGAATTACATACCCTTCGGTTTTCCTTTGACAATATCCCAACCCCATTGGCGCAAGACCTTGACAACTTTGGGAGTTATAGCAGCGGTCAGAGGCACACGAATGAATATGAGACTCTTGTGGATTGCATAGGCGAGAGCAACCTGTGTCCATAGACCTGCACAAATAGTAGTTAGTGAACACTCCAGACAATCCGAGTTAAGATGAGTCATATAAGGAAGGATAACATACTCGCCCCTTCATCTAGCTTTTTCTCCACTGTACTCCCGTTCACATCACCCTTTGAAGAATCGGTCCTAGGATTTGTCTCCTCCTTAAACTGCTCCTCTTGAATACTGGGAAGCACAGTGCCGACTGCACCCTTAAACGCCTCAACGACTACATGCTCATAATGACCGATTTTCTCCGCCCCAAGGAAGCGAACGGCGGCAAAACAGAACGGGAAGTCCATCGCGGACAAGAGCAAATACACCCCCAAGGCCGACCAGCCGTACTCCCGAGAAAGCGCCTTTAACCGCTGTGAGAGCGAACTGGATTGCCCTGACTGCGACGCGCTCTTTGACCTGGATGAGCTAAGGAATCGACGGAAAACCGGAGCCTGTTGCGTACGAGAGAAGCTCCGCATATTACCATACCGAGGTCTTATTCGGCTAGAAAGAAAGCTGTTTTTATCGGCTGAAAGGGAAAAGGCGCGGCGGAACGAGCTAAAGGAAGCTGGTGGCTGGAACATGTGGGCGTTTGTGCTGGTGAATTTTGATGGCAGTACATGCCACTCAAGACCGGAAGCTTGGGAAAGCCAGCGCGATATAGTGAGATGCCTCAAAGACATAACTAGCGGGTATAGACGACACTGAGGTTTCTGTTCAACAGGCAATTGTATGGATTGGTGCTGGCAGGGTTCGTAGGTTGCTTATTCAGGCCAATTAGAAAGAAGGCACCCACGATTTCAACCGTGCTCTATCTGCAAGTCAATAAGGTTGACAAGGAACTATTAATGTGACTAAAATATAAGAAAGGAGGAAAGCGGCGCCAGGACAATTGTAGTGGTGGCTTTCCGAAACAGCAAGCAGATCGCAAAATTATTCATGAATGGTCCATAAATGTTCGGCGG
>NW_015378392.1:0-36646 GCF_001204775.2 Aspergillus nomiae NRRL 13137
ACATTTTGGTTGTTGGTATTGCACTTCGGTTCGAGGGGAGGGTTTGAGCTGACGAGGGGCGCGGGGTCAGGCCCGGGTTCCTGGCGCTTTGGAGTCTTCGTTTGGGGAGATGGGTTTTGGTTTTGTGTGGGTAGTGTCGGGCGCAGGAGGAAAAGAGAGTGAATTGCAATGGGGTCTGGAGTTGTTATAATGCTGGTTGTTCGGTGAGGTTATGCGGAGGCAGCAGCCGATAACGCGTTTTGGTGGTTCGGTGCGGAGGTCGAAATTCTATTCAGGTATGGTCCATGGTCACAATGGGATTGAAGGCACCACATGACGTACTGGTAGTATATACATACATACATACATATATCTATCTATCTTTTAGACCCCATTCAATATTCTTGATTTTGTTTGACCGGTAGACAAGAAGCTAATTAAACCGTACTCGAAATGGTTTGCGGTCACTGGTGGGGTTAAAAGATGGATATTTATTGATGAACACCATAGTCTAAAACTTTGTACTGAACAGGGCCTCACCTGTAGTGTATCCGAGAAAATGGTCTTTAGGGAAGGACAGAAGTCCAGATCAAGCAATAGGAAAACACATTCAAACTACTCATTCGTCCCACAGCGCGAAGTTAGCATGGCCGCTACATTAGCCTTATTGCTCAGGTCAATTTGGCAGACAACTGGGGTTACAATTTGCAGTGCTATTATTGTCAATCAACTCCCAAAGCATCTCTCTGCCGCAGTGTCGAAAGAGGCTACCAGTCAGTTACAAGATCAAGCAATGAACTTTGTCACCTTGGGCGAGTTACTGAAGAGACTACCAACTGGCTCGTCTGAGGCAACTGAGATCTGACAAGCACCAGTTAACTCACTCCAGGTCATCTGGGTGGTAATGTGTAGCTTCGCAGGTCTCAATCTTGCGCATCTTTATCAAAGGGTTCGATATGAATCAGAGCCACGAGACGTAACAGAGGTCGTACATACAGTACACAACACTGCAACCGACAACGAACCGGATAATCAGTAATTGACGTCTTAGAATGATATACTTCTTGAGACTTTTATCATTCATGAACTTTCGACTTCACCCACCAGAAGATGTTTGCGTATGACTTCTAGTTCTAACCCTGCGCGATATAGTAAGAAGAATCTGCGATAATACGCTTGAAGCGATCTTCCCCCCGCATTAAAGTCGGCTGCGAAGGCGCTCGCTCAGTACAGAGTTGATCATATTAGGCTCCTTGTTTCTCCTTTCCGTCCAAAATGTCTTTATCTCCGCCCAATATTGATCAGCATGATCCCTCACCAAGGCACAGTGCGGACTATCCGGAAATTCAATACCCTCCACCGCACATCCCAGGAGAGATTTAGCCTCCCTCTGATGAGACTCAACATCCTCCCACCTAACCATTCGATCAGCTGTAGAATACAAGTATAACCTAGCAGCCGAGGCCCCAAAAACTTGAGGATCATTCAGCTGTTTCCGCATGTCCCGCACAGAGCTCATCCATCCAGTCATCTGAAGGCCATTGATAAGACCAATAGCAGGGTACAGTAGCAATTTTCCTACCATTTGGCCTGGCAAGGAGCTCGGAAGAGAAAGCGCTGCAGCCTGATAAGCCCGGTCAAAGGATGTATCTCCGGGACAGCAATCGAAGATAACAACGCCGAGATATTTTCCGATCTCGAAGGAAGGGTGGTTCGAATCCGTGCATAGTGATATCGCTAGCTGGAGAGCAGTGTTACACCAGCCATGAGAGAAGATGTGCAAGAGAATAGAAGGAGGATTTCCCTCTGCTGTGGAGCTGTTCAATTGCCGAATCACGTCGCGGGCGGGGCCTAATCGCGCGTGGAGAACACTGAATGGAAGAGCACTAATTTCCAGTATGCGTGTAGTGATAAGTAGAATGGCCGAGTCGGGGTAGAGGGATCGATAGCCATTGATGTATTTTTGGATGCGCTGGGGTGTTGCGCCTCCGAGCCACGTACAGAGTGTTATCAGGGCCCAGGAGAGTCCGTCAGGTTGGGATTGGGATGGGTATTTGAAGGTTGATACAAGTAGATATCCTGGCTTATAGGCTGTAGGGGATAGAATCGGGATGTCATAGCTCGTTTTCGTTCTTGTGGTGGCTTAGTGATGGAAATCTCGCAGCAGTAGGTCAAGTGTTGGATAATATGTATCTGGTTGGGGGGAAGGTGGGGCTAAGAGCAGAGGGTTTTAGATTAATACTATTGTAGCAAAATATTAAATATATCAGAGTAGATGATGGGGAGCTAATTCTCCCAACAAATAGTAGTGGAGTTGAAGGGTGTAACCTCGTGGTAGTGGTTGAATGTTAAGTTATAGATCGCGGTTGAACACCTGACTGAGGCGGCAGAAACAGTGCTCAAGAATGAATTGAGTTTGAGCCAGTCAATTCAGCCAGAGTCTGACAAAACAGATAACAGGGTAGGTAACCTGGAAAAGTAGGACAGGTACTAACTATCTTTGCAAGCGGAACCAAGTCAGGTGAGATTCAAGCACTGAGGGATTTTAGTAATTCGATTGATTTAGTTCATCTATTGAGGAGGGTTGTTGCTTGAGCACCGTCGACCCTGAATTCGTTCCAAGTGAAACACATGCTCTCAGTAGGTTAACCAGGAATTGTCTGCCTAGAGGTTTGATGCTAATATCTTTGAGTGGACAAAAAGCCAATGACGGTCAAAAGCGCTACAGGAAAAAAAAATAGACTTAGTGCAACTCAGGCTAGCATGGTGTGTTTTGTTGAGGTTAGCGTACTCAGGCTACAAGTCCCTCTGCTCACCCTCTACTCAGTGATCAGCTCAGGACGCTCAGGCGTGCCCAGGTCTACAAAAGGTGTCGAGGGGTGGGCACTGAAACGAAAAGGGAAAGCCTTCGAGCTGTCACGGGTGTAGAAGATCCGGTATGTATGTGCCCTAAGATATACGGAAATGCGAGATCCTTCAACAAAATTTCACTATAGCTATCAATAATTGAAATCTTCATATACTATGTCTTTCCCGACAAGCCAATTCAACACTGAACTCTTCAAGGAAGGACCACCACAGAAGTACCACACATCTGCCAAGGACAAATCTAGATCTTTGGCTTCCATTCGGCGACGTTCAACTCGTGCTTCAGATGCGTCTAATGTCGCCAGTTGTTCAGTAGTCTTCTCATCCTGTGGCTCAGGCCCAGTTATGAAAAGGCTTGTGACGTGGGGTAGTTGAGGGAATCGATTGAACGTATCCAAAACCAGACCGAGGTCGCGAATGGAAATAGACCATAGTAAACGTAAGTGACAGATACCAATACCTGGGAGTTGTGCGAGAAGTGGCGTAATTCCGATACCCCCGGCGATAAAAGGAAGTTTGTCATGCTCGCTTGGTACTTTCAAATAGAAGTCACCACCAAAGCCTTTCAAAGGTACCTCCAAACCCGCTCGCTCGTTGGTTCTGAAAAGGTAATTGGTTACATTACCGTGCCTCCGAGCAGTTATCTCAAACTCTGTAGAGCGGTTATGTACTGGATATGATGAGATTGTGAAAGTTCGGACATAGTCATCGTTGATACTCGATGGATCGTCATCTTTCATGTGGCTATACCCCATGTCCAACTCTTCTTGGAATGAAAGGGTAGCATATTGCCCAGGCACCCATGGCCCAATCTTCGACGGATCTGAGATTTGGAAACGGAACCGGCATATTGTCGGGGTAAGTAATTCCTTCTTTACCAACATAGCTGTGACAGATGACTTTTCATCTCCTATAGCAGCAGGGCTAGCCTTTTCTGTGGCTAAATATCGTACACTTGGATTGTATGGAGATTTTGCTCCTGCAACGCCTCGAAATGCTAATGATTTCTCTACGTACCGCGCTGCGGTGACAGTCACTCTCACGGCCAGGTTTGATCGTGGAAGGAGAGCGGCGGCCTCTTTCCCCACGAAGATCTCAGTTTGTCCGGTGAGGTATAACGCATTTCCTGTTTCAAAATCCGGAAAGACAAAACCCGCTAAAGGCGTTGTTTGAAGATTGCCTAAGGTTTGGTACAGGCGATTCCCGGAATATTCTGGGTAAGCAAATACGGCTCCATTGGGTTCATTGGATATAACACGGACAAAGCCTGCAGGTCCGCCACGGATGTTGGTATCCATATCCACATCTCCATGTCGTGAGGATATGAACAGCGTGTCTGCACGGCCAAGGAGCTTCAAAGCACTAGAAGGAAGTTGAGCGGACTCGGAGATGAGCCTTGGAGTAGGCAGAGTTGGAGTAATGTTTCTAATATTTATATACTTGGGGCAATTGCCTGCAGTTGTAAGCACCTCATGGCTATAGTCTTCTAGTTTCAATCCTTACCAAGACTTGCTTCTATTTGCACAAGTAATTGCGCAATCCCTACCCCGCTGGAGTCAGCCTGGCTCTTTTCGCCCAGTTGTATCGATCCACTGATTTTCCTCCCAAAAAGCTTTGCTCTTTTGCGGGTTGCTAGATCGACAACTAAGCCGGAAACCAACTGCCCGGACTCCCCTGAGTTGTCATGTAGCAGTATATCTGCTAGAGGGTCATGTCTGATGTCAACAGGAGTCTTAACCTCAATCTTCGATTGGGAAGTTGGCTTGGCGAAGCCTACTTCACCACCCCAAAGCGTTGTCCAAGGTCGGCCCTGTCGATCAACGGCACCAATAGCAAGCAAAGGCGAGTTTAAGAGCATATAAGTTGCCCCATAACTTAGAGCAGGCACTGTGGGGTTACTAAGAGGAGGAATATGAAACAAATTGCGCATTCGTATCTCGCCATCATGCCAGGGAAGGGTATTAGTTAGGAGGGATGCCATTGATTGATGTGTTGATGTTATAGAAAGAAGAACATAATTCTCATGATGAAGTATAGATCATTGACACCAATGTGACAATGTCAGAGATACCGTGGAGACACGAGAGCTTTTGTACTAATTGATATTGACGAGCCTGACTGGATTGGTCAGCATCTGATACTAGACCATTGACTAATGAATAACTAGTTAGTTTAGTACGAGTGTGACATAACTAAACAAAAGACTGGATGGCATCATTTTCATCAACTTCAAAAGAGATGAATAATCGTCTCCAAATACCGACGGCTGGGCAGGCGGGGAAGAAGTTTGCTCTGTTTGACCACAGTGTGGCAGTTGGACCGCAATGGGATGCCTAAGAGGTTCCTGAGATGTCATGTGATCGTGGGCCTGGAGTAGAGAGGACAATGGCGATTGTTCAGTTCAGGATTCGCATGTTTGCATTTGATCCAGAAAACTCAGCCCAAGCTGGCACATTCCTCAGAACGGTCATATCGGTACTTGTTTTTGAAAGACCGTTTGAATGACTAGGGGCAAAAACCACCTCAGCAACAGTCGTCATCGTATTTGACTATGCCACTAGTGGACTCCAACCTTGTGGTTGGCTTCTTTCTTTAGCAACACCCGCAGTGGAGCCAAAAGATCGGCCACAGACGAGGCTTTGCATTGCGACGCCTGTCCGGATCAACAACCCACAGCCTTTCGCTCGTTGGGCATTTTCTGTTTTTCTCCCTTGTTGATTTGCATTTTCACTTTCTTCTTTACTCCCATTAATATTCCTTCTTGCGGGTTCAAGGAATATCAAAAATCTATTCAACCACCATCCCTCACGTGCGGTGGCACTGATTGACGACAAGTGGATCTCCGTTTTTGTTTATCATATCAACATCCATACGTATTATCCCCCACACGAGCCAAAGAATTAATTAATTTCGATCGATTACTTCTTGCATCACCACCCCGACTTGAACAGATATCAACATGCGATCCAAACCCACATCCGTGAAACCATCGGCGTACCCTGCAATACCATTTCATGCCATCCGCGCTGTGGGCTTTATCTCTACTCTGGTCGTCGGCATCATTCTAGCCGTCTTCATCTACAACCTCCATCAAGGTGGCTTCAAACTTCCTTGGGCATTCCTGGTTGTAAGTCTCGCATGGCAACCCACAGCCTCAAGAGATGTAACTAATATAAGCACATTCTAGCTACTAATCGCCGTTATCCTTTCCCTTCTCAACTACGTCCTAACTACCATAACCCACTGCTGCTATGGCCTCTCACCGCGCTATCACTCCTATCGAATACGATCTGTCTCCTTCTCTGGCTCATTTCCCTCGGCCTCTTGAGTTGGAGCATGTCCCAAACGATCCTGACCACCTGCAATGCCACATACTGGGCTACTTCTACCGGTATCACCGTTTGCCGGATATACAAGGCATTGTTCGCCTTTACTGTCCTGGCAAACATTTCTTATATCGCCGCTATCGCCCTCGATGTTATCGTACGCAGACGCCAGACTCGTCTGGGCGAGTACGACCCCATGGCCAGCAACGCGGCCTTGAACGATTACAAGATGCACGATCGCAGCAGCAGTGCTTTGTCGGGAGGCATGGGCCCTTATGGTGGACTCGATGAACAACATCCCGCTTTTCGCTCGAATAATCACCCGGATGAAGTCTACAGTGATATCCCTGCTCCGGGTAATTATTCCGGTCAGACGATGCCCCCGCCTGTATATGGCGCCAGTTCCAATCTTGAGCAGCATCATGGTGGTGAGGCGCAGGATTATTATCAACCGACGCCTACTCGTCCCCGTGTCCGATTCAGCACTTATGGACATGATGGGTACGGCCATCCATCGGAACAGACGCATTATGATCCTGCGGCTTATAGATGAGCTCTTGCGGTTTACACCCTTATCCAGATGTATCTGGGCAATCACTGGAATTGTACAGTATTGGGGCTGTCTGCTTACGACCGACATAGTATGTGTCGATTATACTCAACTCGATCTGATGTGTTACGATCTTGCAGTGAAGGGCTTATACTTGTTTTTTTGTCAGGGCGTAATAGGTGTATTATTTATGTTGAAGATGTCCTTTTTATCAACCTTAGTGGTCATGAATCATGCCGGATTGGATAATCATTGTACTATTTCTCTAAATATTTCTTTTCTCGGAGAAGCAGCCGTAGTCTAGAGCACAGTATTGGGCTTGACCATATGAACCACGTAGTCAATACTAATGAGGGCAAACAAAGTCCATGGCTTGCCAGAGGTATAGTTCATAACGAGTCAGGCTAATGTAGGAAATTATATTAAATTCAAGATATAGGAGGAAAAGTATGGACCACAATGTATGTTCACGAGACCACCCAACGTTACCCGATTCCATGTAAGTTTACATAATGACCTCGTTGGCGACATCCTGTATATGTGGTCAGTTGCGTTAAGAGAATATTTCACAGATAGAAGAGGCACTTACACGCTTGAGTTCCTTGTACGGCAGGCATACACAGTTTTGCACCCGTACTTCGTCACCAACGGCGCATTCCTTACCCAGGATGGTGATGCTCTGTACCTTGACGCCGTGCTTCACGATGCTGGTGGAATGCGTTCCATTCGCAATAGGGGTACCCTCGACACGGGCCCAGGCACCGACACGGCTGCTCCATCCTATGATCGAGTGCATCACACAAGCGTCATGCTTGATCTCAGCATCCTCGAGCACAATCGAGTCCTTGACACGGGCTCCCGCACCCACAATCGCACGGGGACCAATCGAAACATTGGGTCCCAGCTTCGCTGTGGGATCCACTGTTGCGGAGGGGTGGATGAAGACTGGGGGAACAATGGTCGCGGAAGGAGGGGTAAGTTCGTCGGATTGGGCCTGGAAGGCCTTCTGGAGGTAGAGAGCGTTGGCAGGGACGGCTGAGCCGGCAGTCTTAATCTGGCGCCAGAAGTCTTTCGTTTCGTGGACGAAAAAGCGGTTGCTGTCGGCAAGGTCTGACAAAATGTCCTGCTCCAGGCGGAGGACTTCGCTCTTCTCCGTGTCTTCCTCGGCAGCGATGAATGACGATTCTAGATTCTCAGAGGATGGGTAGGATACCAGACGGGGCCTGGTGGTGCGGCGTTTGATGGCACTGCGGATGGAAGGGAAAATGCACTCAGTCGCAAATAGATATACACCGCAGTTAATCAGGTTGGAGATATGCGATTCGGGTTTCTCGACATAGTGAAGCACTCGCTTGGTATGCGAATCGGAAACTATACATCCGAAGTTGGTGGCGGCATCATTGTTCACCCTGGTTCCAAGAATGACAGCCTCTGCATCCTTCTCCTCAAACAGCCTCAGCATCTCCCCAAGCGGGAAAGAGCAACAGACGTCGGCATTAAGTACGAAGATGCGCTCCGGTTTGCCCTTGAGGATGGCATCACGGAAGTGGTAGAGACCGCCAGCGGTACCTAGAGATGTGTATTCTCGCAGATATTGAATGCGGAATTGGGGGAACTCCTTGGCGGAGTCTTTGATGAAGTCGCGAAAGACTGTTTCATCGTAGTAGCCGACTAGGTACACATCTCGGATATCGGGGATTTTGGCGAGGGCTTTGAGGCCGTGATAGATGATAGGATGTCCGGCAACTTCGAAAAGAGGCTAATGGTAGATCACATCACTCGTTAGCACATGCTCGGAGATTATTCAGGGGTCATGGGAGATCAACGGAGGGGCCACTAACCTTGGGCACATCGAGGGACAGAGGCCTGAAACGGGTTCCTCTGGATGGACCACCGACCTAGCAGTAAGTCATGTCAATTACAGCCATTTGGCGACCGGCTTTCTGCAGTACATACTAAGATAATAGCCTTGGTGGAGGCCACGTTGGTATGTTCCCGCATTGGTACTTGAAGCATTGGGAAAACAACAGGTGGGGTGGGGGATGTAGTGGGTATCAAAAGGTAAGTTTGGTGATGTCGCAATGTAGAAGGCTGTGAGGATAGCAAGTGATACTGAACATGCAAAAAGGGAGGTGAGTAAGGATAAGGATACAGTAGAAAGGTTTCTCAGGGCCGGAACTTTCTTGGGCCTGAATACTAATGATGTACGGGGTCCCGTCAGGAGAAAGAGAGCCTAAAAGCGGATATTCCATAAATAACTTGGCAGTAAAATTCACCGCTTTCGTCCGCTGGATAGCTTCATTCCTTTTTAGGACATTATTACCTAGTTCTGTGTTTGATTAGTCAAAGTGTATACTCCAATTGTGATCTGCAGCTCTGCAGTGTTGAGGAGAGTAGGTAATAACTGGTCTTAAGCTCTTTCGTGAATATAGTGGTGAATGTACTGCCGAAATTGAACCAGTGAGGGTTTCCCTCACCACTACAGTAAGCCAGTGACATTCGGATAATCCCTGGTAAGCCTCAGCAGGTGTGGGTGTGTTTGAGAAAGTGTCAGTACATAGGCTTGCTATCATTCCAACGTGAGAGAAATTGATCTAGGTAAATACATTGACTCACAAGGATGATAAGCGACCATAGAGCAAGGCGTCTGCACAAAGAACCCTCATCTCCATTAGCATATGCGACTGTATTATGCGACACTGCAGCCCTATCAAGTTACTCCCGCTGTATTTTCACCTCGATCGTGATCCAGCTATATCTCCAGTCGTGTATTCAACTAAACTACATCGTTCGATTCGAACGAACGGGCAACCGCACATATTTCACAAAAACCTTCTCAGCAGTCTTTTCCAAGCATACAAGAAGCAGGATACACAAAAAAAGCTACGAATCAGGTGTCCTACCAGATTAATGGCCTAGTGTATGTTCAACTATATGCCTCTGGGAGGCTTTTCCGGAGTTTGGGATCTGAAGACCAAAGGTACCGTGAACTTTTCATCGTCTTCCTCTTTTTTGATCGCCGAGAGCCACTCTTGCGCTTGTGTGATCTTTTTCTTTTCCTTGATTAGGTATTGGCGTCGACGCTGGCGCTCAAGGTCTGGAGCCATGAGCTCTTGGCATCGTTCCAGTGACATACCATCTGTATCTGAAATATGTAGCTCTTTTTCGATAACTGAGATGAGTTCCTCTCGGCACTTTGAAAAAAGCCTGGTATGAATACCCTGACAGGTGGAATCGACGAATCGTGAACAGGCTACCTCATAGTAACCCCGAGTGGTCTATGAAGTCAACGTCTGTGCAGAGTGTTAAGAGTGACAACAAGCTTACCGCCATCATCTTTACTTCTTGGAAAAACTTGTCCGGTCCAAGTTCAGCTGTTGTCAGCTTCTTGAGCTCGGCTGCCTTTCTCGTGTCATTTTCTGGACACTTTCCCTGAAGTTCGAGGTATAAATCGGCTCTAGCCAGGTGGCGCCGAGTACTTAGAAAGTGATGCGCATCCCTGGTGGCATGTTCAAGCTGTGCTGTAGCCATAGTAAACGGTTTGTGATATTCGATATTGTAATTATCAACAGCGTATTTTGTATGCTTCTCCTGAAGTTCTCCAAGGTATTTCTCGATAATCTTTTTCAATTCCCTGAACAGAGTCGTCTGATAGTACTGAGAAAATACTTCCCTGAGCTGCTTCAGTAGCATTTCTTTGACTAGATTATGCGTCGCCTTGAGAAAAACTAGCATTGGCCCATCCCAATGCTGGACACTCAGCTGCCGGAGCATCTCGAGGGCCTTTGGATCTGCTTGGTCGGGAATTCCAGCACGGCATGAGTCCTCATTAATTTCACGGATGTTTTCCCAGGTAAAAATTCGAGCAGGTTGGACGAACTGATTGAAGTGATTGGTAAAGTATCCAGAAGGTCCCGGTTTCGGCACCTGCGGATCTGGAGGGGCACTGGGCGACTTGCGCTTCACTGATCGTGGTGCTGATGTCATTTCACAGTCCGAATCTCCGTCGGGTTGTATTGGAAAAGATATTCGATCCGACTGTGACAAAAGCGACACTGTTGGGCGTGTTCGGATCAATGCCGCTCTAAAGTCCTGCGCTATATGCCCCCAGATCTTCAGCAAAGGGTATTTTGAAGAACCCCCTTCAAAATTAGCGCGAATTCTGTCTCCCAGATCATAAAGAAGCCTGCATAAGATGTATAGAACATTTGCAGAAGGTGGATCCGGGATCTCTTTAAGCTCTTCATTGATACGAGTGGCCTTAGTGTCAATTTGTTCAATTATCCCAGGAAGGCAACCCTGTATCTGCTCTAGAAGAAGACTTGAAAGCGATGTTTGAAGGCGGCGCGTTCCAAACCTATCTTGGTAGGGTGATAGCTCTTCAGCCGTCCAAGGATGTGAAGCAAAGAAGTCGTCCTCCTCTTCTCGGGCTTGGGAATGTTCGATCGATGGGTCCGGGTTATTGCGAACAATGTAGTAGCCATGTCCAAGTTTGAATTTGTAGCCCTCTAAGATATCTACCCATTGTGAATATGATTCGCCTGCCTGTATTCTATCAGGCTTTGTCAGTACACCTAAGGTGCGTTGGTGAGCACCGCGCACGTTTCGCATGATGCGTGCTGCGCTGGAGTTTGTGGCGTCATCTGTCATGGGCAAAGTCAATAAAACGATACAGTTTTGCTGTGAGATGTACTCCTTGACTAGGTTCTCAATGAGCGAGATAAGGTATCTCTCTTCGTCCAACTCGGCCTGGCTAATGACGCCAGGGAGATCATAGAAAGATAAATTGGGAAAGTCAGGTGCTGAGATGTCAAGACGCACAATGTTAGGCGAGAACTTGACTTGGGAATGCGTATTGGTTCCTGCATTCTCTCCTGGAATATATTCTCTGGAAGACTGTCCTGGATTCAGAATCGCAAGTTGGGCCCACTTAATGGCTTCCTGAACTTGGTCCTTGTCGGACAGGGTGATGAAGTGTTCATCCTCCTGATCTTGTTCGATCCATGGACCAAGTGGCTGAGCTTTTCTGGGAGTTCTAAACTTTCGCGATCCATCGTACATATACCTTCGTGATAGATAGATCTGACATGCCCAAGGCTGGCCGGGCTCGCTCTCAGAGAGATTTATTTCCATTGGACACCTAGTACAAGTACCAGCGCTTCTGGGAACCTTTATCTCAGACATTCCTTCTATGAGTGAACTCTTGCCCGTACTTTGGTCTCCTATCACACAGATCTTGGGTAGAGCAATCCGGTTATCCTCTATGCCAATATGGCGGAGATCTTGTATCTTCCGGACCAGAGCCTTCATGTCCCGTGCGATCACCTGGATCGCCTTATTCTCTAATGACCTCATTTTGGATGGAGAGTCCTGAAGGATAGCTAATGAATTTGTTAGCTTGTATATCCACAAGTAGAGGGATGCTGATATACTGTCTGTCGTAGAGTAGCTAGGAGTTCCCAGCTGCGACATCTTCGACGTCCCTAAGGCTACTTTCTCGTGCTGAGAGATCAAGATAAGGTGGTGACGAGAGTAACACTCGATAAGCAGGGGATAGCCAGGTGTAAGTAGACATGAGAAGTGAGAAATAACAAAGGAGGGGGTCAACCAGGTAAAGTGAATGTTTCATACAACACAAGGGGTCAGGTGAAGGCAGAAGGAGTAAGTCACCAGGGGAACGTAGATATACTCTACATTGAAGATCATGGAATCATGGAATTATAAGCTTTACAAGAGCCATCTGAGGTCCTAGGATAGTAGGCTTTGTACCATCAACTTGTCTTAGGCTTTGTATCTTGTTTCTGCTTCAGTCCACTGCTTTCAGTATCTCCTTTTATTCAGGTCTTCTTAGATTCTGTAGACATTATCCAATAAACATTTACACAAACTTATCCAATGCTACTAACTACTATTCTGTGAGATTTATTGCCTCCAATACTACAAATAGTGTTTGAAGTCGCTTTGTTAACTGAGATGCACCTGTAGCCATGTTGAAGCTAGGCCTATGTATCAACAACTAAACCAGTAGAGCCTATTGAAATATTTCTTCAAGCATGCCATCCTACCTATGCTTGTTTGACTTCCCTATACAATGCAAGCATTGTCAAAGACATACAAAAACCTGATACTAGGTAGTAGTTGTATGTCCCGCTTAATATAGACTATATAAATAATTACAATATATTTCAGGTCACGACTACATTTTGAATAAAACAGTAAAAGCACTCATACCAGAGATTCAATGCCAAGTAATAGTGATATTTATTTTGATTCCTCTTTTTTACTTTTCTGTCCCTTCTTTGCGACAGTATTCTCCTTTTAGAGATATCTTGCGTTTCCCCTCTATCTATGGAGGGGCAAAGGAAACCCCACCTGGGTGCCCTAAGCCCTAAGCCCTCGAGTCAATATGGTCATCATAAATGACTACGAGATGATGGCTTTAGTTTCAGGAGACAGTTCAGGTAGAAAGCCGTCAATTATATATGTATACTAAGAGTATTTTATAAGAAGTCCAGGTGTAAAGAATATTATGACTCATAGGAATTGGAGGATGTCATTGATTCTTAACGTGGGGTAGTTAATGACCCAATGAAAAAAAGTTGTGACTCCCGCCCAAAATTCTTTGGCTCACCCACCGAACCTCCGCCGTCTCTTTTATCCTCACTCTTCTCCGTTGGAAGATCTCAGAGCGACAGGCCATTTAATCTACCATGTCGGAACCCAATGCAGTTAAGGAGGCTGAGGCCTCCATGGCCAACCTCTTGCTCGACGAAGTCACTGGCGAGAAGGTTTCTAAGTCCGAATTGAAGCGCCGCCAGAAGCTCCGTGAGAAGGAAGCCAAGAAGAAGGAGAAGGAGGCTGCTGCCCCTCCCAAGCCCGCGAAGAAGACCTCTGCTGAAGAGGACGAGGCCAACTTGACTCCCAACGTAGGTTTTTTGCTCCTGCTATATGAATGACTGTGTAGTGACACGCCGAATTCGTCGACCGCTAACCCTGAGCTTTTTAACTTCTCTTTAGCAATACTTCGAAATCCGCAGCAAGAGAATCAACAAGTTGCGCGAGACCAAGCAACCCGACCCCTACCCTCACAAGTTCCAAGTCACCGATGACTTGCGCCAGTTCCTCAAGGACTACGAGCATCTCGGAAAGGGTGACCAGCTGCCCGACAAGACTGTTCGTATCGCTGGTAGAATCTACACCAAGCGTTCCTCCGGCGCCAAGTTGATTTTCTACGACATCCGCGCAGAGGGTGTGAAGGTGCAAGTAGTGTGCCAAGCTCAGAACGCTGCCGGCGATGTGTCCTTCGAGGCTCAGCATGAGCATCTCCGGAGAGGTGATGTTGTTGGTATTGTCGGCTTCCCTGGTCGCAGTAACCCCAAGAACCGCCCCGATGGTGAGCTGTCTATCTTCGCTTCTGAGATCGTGCTTTTGGCTCCTTGCTTGCACGCTATCCCCTCCGAGCACTATGGTTTCCAGGACAAGGAGCAGCGCTTCCGTCAACGTTACCTTGACTTGATCATGAACGACCGTTCGCGCAATGTCTTCGTCACCCGCTCCAAGATTGTCTCATATATCCGCAACTTCTTTGACACCCGCGACTTCGTCGAGGTCGAAACCCCCATGATGAATGCCATCGCCGGTGGTGCGACCGCCAAGCCCTTCGTCACTCACCACAACGACCTCGACATGAACCTGTTCATGCGTGTGGCTCCCGAGTTGTACCTGAAGATGCTCATCGTTGGAGGCCTTGAGCGTGTGTATGAAATGGGTCGTCAATTCCGTAACGAAGGCATTGACCTTACCCACAACCCCGAATTCACGACTTGCGAGTTCTACTGGGCTTACGCCGATGTCTACGATGTCATGAACCTGACTGAAGAGCTGGTCTCCGGCCTGGTGAAGCACGTCACCGGCGGTTACGAGACCGTTTTCCATACCCAGTCTGGCGAGGAATACAACGTCAACTGGAAGGCCCCCTGGCGCCGCGTGGAGATGATCCCAGCCCTTGAGGAGGCCACTGGTGAGAAGTTCCCGTCAGGTGACCAGCTGCACACCGCTGAGACGGGCGAATTCCTCAAGAAGGTGCTGAAGAAGACCGGCGTTGAGTGCTCTCCCCCATTGACTAACGCTCGTATGCTTGATAAACTGGTCGGCGAGTTCATCGAGGAGACCTGCGTCAACCCAACCTTCATTACCGGCCACCCCCAGATGATGTCGCCTCTTGCCAAGTATCACCGCCAGAACGTGGGTCTTTGCGAGCGTTTTGAGGCCTTCGTATGCAAGAAGGAGATCGTCAACGCCTACACTGAGTTGAACGACCCCTTCGATCAGCGTCTCCGTTTCGAGGAACAGGCCCGCCAGAAGGACCAGGGTGACGACGAGGCTCAGCTCATCGACGAGAACTTCTGTACTAGCTTGGAATATGGTCTGCCCCCCACTGGTGGTTGGGGTATGGGTATCGACCGTTTGGTCATGTTCCTCACCGACAACTATAGTATCAAGGAAGTCCTTGCTTTCCCCTTCATGAAGGAAGACAAGACGGCAGCCGAGACCAAGACCGCCGCCGAGGTGGTTGGTATTGAGCCCCAGCCGGAGGAAGGAATTCGTAAGTCTTTGCTCCATTAAAATGCTACTTCTAATTGAAAGAGTACTAACATTCCATGTCATGTTTAGCCCACAAATAGATTTATGAGCTACATGGGATGATGGTTTGTTGACGACTTTTTGTTCTGCACGTTTAATTCAATGTCAATGAAGGGATGCACAAGAAGAGGATAACCAATACCTCAGAATAGAAAGAAGAGTATGAGTAACTTGAGCGTTTCACTTCTCTTGTAGTTCAACACAAGACGTACATTGGACACATTCTGGTCCTCATTTGCTTCCCAGTAGATTGAGACATATCGGAGCATTCGGACTACTCTTACACCACTCAAAACATACAAACCCGCGTGATCACAATTCTTCACTGCTCTCCAAGTAAACCCTTTGCAGATAGACCCATGCCTTCTGAGTGTGTTCTTGTTCAGCCAAACCACTATACTCTATAACAATCGTCAAGTCGACTTCTGCCATCTTCCAACAAGCAAAGAAGGTGAAGATCAAATAATCATAAGAAACTACAAACATCACATATCAATTCTTCTAACTCTCAAAATATAATACATTTTAAACTCTTCAAAAACTTGTTCTTATCTCCATCCCGGTTCATACGAGAATCATCCACCGATATCAGGAAGCAGTTTAGCTTAATCGTTCATAGGCTCCAACACGTCTTTTGTTCTTATCCTTTGTTATATTACAGTGAATTTTCTCAGATGCCCAGTGACATCATAGCCACCCCTACCCTTCATTGACCCATTCAGAAAAGGATAATCAAGGACATCTGGACAGAGGTACATATAGCCATGATCAGATACCAGCACTCAAACCACTACATACTTTGTTTCATATCATACAGCGATCTGTATACTGTAGAATCAATTGTGACTGTGCTTTCATAGGAGTATTGTATGTCGAGATGGGAAACGACCAAGTGCGTGAAAAGATAAGACGTCACTCAGAGTGAATTGCCAGCAACCAGAGCATACAAGAACTCACGGGGTCTTTCATCTGATGCAAAACATTTCTGCTCAATCTTTACACTTCAGTATCTCTCTTAGCATCAATCTCTACATCTTCTTTTTTTTTCCCAATACATCAAGTATCTACAGATCCTATATGTAATTGTGCTTACAAAGTTGTAAATCCTAGTTTGTTCATCTGTGTTGCTCCACTAGTTGTACTTCCTGTGTCTCAGGTAATTTTATCTTTATCCCTTATTTGTTTTGACCTTCTGAGGCTTCTTGACGGGGCTGACGACGTGTGATTAGGCAGCTGTCTCTGATACATTTATCAGCATGATGGATAGAGACGAGACGGGTGACAACAATGACCTTTTCAGACAACTCCGCTATCTCCCCCCTCCTCAGACAAACCAGTATCATCAGACCAGCCAGCATTTATTCCACCCCCAACCTATAAGACCTGCTGTTGGCCCAGCTTGTTTGGTATGTCATTCTTCAACAACAGCGGTTGGTACTCTCATGACTGTAACATTCTGACAATTTGATAGAGGCAGAGCACAGACCCTAATGGAGCAATAGATTCTTTCTCCCTTCATGAAAGCTTGTTCGGACAGACAGAGTTGAGCCCCGGCGGTAGACACTTCACCACTATCGAGGGCCAGTATCTTCATAGACCTGCGCCTCGCTTTCCAAACGAGTATGTGAATTGGCGTTTCGGAGACCCCATTCCCTTAGGCTGGAGAGTCACTGTGACGCCTCGCGTCGTGAACAGTCCTCGTCCTGAGCAGCATCACATCTTAGTGCCCGATACTGAAATTGTTGAGTCCTATGAGCGTCATCGGGATCCCTCCCCGTCTTTCTTGTTGTGTCCACGGCCAGATCGCACGGTGATAGAGCATGCAGCGATCCTACACAACATGAGGAATTCTGAGCTGGAACCTGTCACAGTTGAGAACCCTAAGATAGTATCCAGACCAGAAAGTGCCCGTGAGGACACTATTATGGATTTTGGTGATCCTCGCGAGCAGAGTCCCCCTGAAGAGACAACCGTCCCAGAGACCACCAATGAGCCGGGCGACATGCTCCAGTTTCCTATGCCTGTAATGGGGAAGGAAGTAATACTATGTGAGTTCGAGGAGTTAGCCACCCATACGGCGAAATGTGACATTTGCAACAAGCGCAATTCTTCCGGAATGTCTCGCTGTCTGACCTGCGGCTGGCAGACTTGCAACCCGTGCACAATTGCTCGTGGTTATTTTCGCACTCACCACGTCAACGGCAATATTCACACTGGTCCCACTAGCCAGGACAATCTAGATGCTGCTGCTGAGGAAATCTTGAAAACGAAGAAGAAGAGCAGTTCGCCTAAGAAGAAGAAAGGCTCTAGGAATACCAGAAAATCCAAGAAAGGTCGTCCGACTAAGAATAAAACTCCGAAGAAAACTCAGAGAACGCCTTCGAAGTCCTCACTTGTGCCTAACAAAGCAGATCCTGACCAGGAGGTTTCTGCAGAGGAGGTTAGTGGTTCCGAAAGTGCGTTAAATCTTGCTTGTGGCTAGAGTAAGAAGATCTGTTATACTGACCCTCAGATCAGACCGTAAGAAACGATGCAATGAGGATGTATGGGACGTAGATTCTATTCTTGATGATGACGCCACGGAGTATCTGCCGGAGAAAGACCAGTTCGAGGAGGAAGAGACTGATAGTTGGAGTCCTTTGAATGACCCTTTGAGTCAAGGTAGTTTGCACAGTCGGGATCTCCGGCAAGTCCAACGAGGACATGAAGCACGACACTTGAACAAGTTCAGTGGCAGAAAAGTTGGAACTACGAAGGAGGCTGATGATGATACGACTACGACTAAATCGAAAGCCTTGGGGCAGCAGACTAAAGCCCAGGCTTACTGTCGGAAGCAGCCAGGAAGATACTCTCGTTTGTGATTGGGTATCAAGTTGAAACGATAGTCAATAAAGAATGGATTCACCATGGGCTGACAACTCGGCATAAAAACGTTAGCATACCCCAATCTCGCTTATTCCTCACTCCAGGATTGTTGCTTTTGACTGTGGTCTACAGTTACTGATCTTGACGAGTTAAGGACAACCTGATGATCACAATGTGCCAAAATGGCTATTATAACTGGACTTAGAAATGGTTGGTTATTGTGATAATCCGGGATACCTTTATCCTATGCCCTATTACACTGGACTACTACACTTACTCTTCCTGACCTTATCCTGTGGTATTAAGCGTTTGTTTGTTTCATATTAACAGCAATATCCCGTTCCTGATAAGCCATGTAACTTGTTGTTTATCTGTTTGTACATCTCTTCACGAATCAGCGTTTGTTTTCCATGTCGGGCCTGGAGAGACGTCTTGAACATTCGAAACATAACGCAGACCCATTCAATAGGGTAATCACTCTGCTAGTCCTGTTTGATATCCAAGCTGCGTAATTGAGATTTCCGCTCCTTGCCGCCGTGCAGTAAACATAATTTGAATAGTTGAGGTCAGTACGGTTCTTTAAGCTAGAAAATTTCCGGGGGATGGTGTTAAAACATATCATACGATTGAAACTTGCATTATATAATACTTTTACTCATTCTTGGTATTTCTCAGCCCATATGAGGATAGATGTGGAGAGCAGGTTTTCCTGTCACTTAAACTCTGTGGATTTCCCACGCAGCACAATCTGAGAGCGGATGGATATGTATCAACCTGTTTAGAGCTCCAGTGGAGGTAGCAGGGCTGGAATTGCAGCGTACGACCGGCTAGATATCACTCTCAGAGCAGCTAGTAGGCTCTTATTACCTCATAGACCGGCGAGCGTTAACCGGGAATTATGTTTAGAGGGAAGGATCTGGTGAAGATGGAAGGCTTGATCGGCAAATGGCTTGAAGGTAGTGAAGAGGACTGAATAAGAGCAATAAATCCTAACTCTAAGATGTCTAAGACGCTGGTATTTATTTTTGGTATCGTATTCATCTAGAAAACAGCCTCGTCATCATTATCTTGGTCGTCCTCGACATCCATATCATCATCTTCGTCGTCCTCATCAAGACCCTCGAAGCTCATGAATTGTTCATTCTTGGCGTCGGTCTCTTCCTCAACCACAACGCCATCTTGGACCTCACAGTCCTGGGAAATTCGGTTAGTAGTCGATCCAACTTTTGGGTATAGTTCGTACGCACCTTAAGAACGGACTCTCGTCCGACTTGACTGTATCTACCCACTGTAACATTATTAGTTCACGAACTAACATACTTTGTGTTTCTGAATTGTGGCTGACTTACCGATGCATCCTGTGAGCACACACTTTGGTCCGATGACCGCGTTGTCCATAATCACACATCTAATTTAGATTAGAGATTATGCAGCGTTAGGATGTAGGTAGAGTTTAGAATGCCCACCTTGTCAAGCGAGCGCCGCTGCAAATCTTTGCATTAGGCGAAATGCACGATTCTTTTATAACACATTTTTCTTCCACCTTTCAAGGCGTTAGTTGAACCGTTCAAAAAATGAAAGACTGGGTGTTTTACCGTCACGTTGGATCCTAGTAAGCAGTCGCCTTTTGTGACAATAGATTTAGATGCAATTCCTTCAGGGGTAGCAATCTTCGAGGCATGGCTGAATGGCGAAGCAGCAACACGGCCAACGTCTTCAACAGAATCGAGCTTGGCGAGACGCAGTGACATCGCTAACACCAAAGCGGAACTGTCAACGCGTCGAACGAGTTGCTCAGACGATTTGGTCATGTATGCTAGGATCGATGGCACTTCCACCGAAGACTGGTCATTGAGAGTGGATTTTGTAGACTGGGCCTCGGAACCCTGGGCGTGGGTAGTGGTCATGCCACGAAGATCGATTTCTTCCTCCAACAAATCGCCGTCATTGCTTCCGTGATCTTCTTGATTCTCATTCTGCCCGCCCAATATCTTATTAATCCCGAGCTTTTCACTCAGCCCGCGCTGCCACTCCGCTTTCGCCCAGTATCCGATCAAGTCTTCACTCACGGATTCAAACCGCTCCTGGTACTGGGCAAGCGATTGGATCCACTTAGGCAGAATGTATAAGTGTGCATCACGATAGCTGGTTAGCATTTTGACCGAGGCATGCTTCTCAACTAAAGTATGACGGAGTAAGAAGCTCTTATCTTCCTCTATCCGCTCTTTCAATGTATCCATCGGCATCGATAAAACCAGTTTTGAGAGTTTATATCGCGAGAGGGCGGGGACCTCATCTTGCTCGAGAGAGGTGATTGCCATGAAGTCTGTCGGCTCTTTCTTGACCTCGTCCTTAATGCCTTTTGCGGGATAGAACACGGACAAGCCACCTTGGGAAGCTGGGCCCAATTCACCTTGTGAGACTAACCATGCCTCGAGTAAATGTTCGCCGGGGATATCGCATAGTAGATCGCAGCTTAGGAGCAAGAAATTAGATCGAATACAAGCTTGTACCTCTGGTAGTCGGAGGAGTTCCGCTGTTCCTGTCGTCATCTTGAGATCCTTCGGGGCTATAACGGTAGGTGAGGGCGAAGGGAGCGATGTAAGATAAGGGTTTTGTTGTAGAGCGGCCTTAAGAGGAGTGAGAGCGGAGGGAGGTGTAATCAGTACGATATCTGAACAGTTAGAAATTATCCCTAAACCGCAGCACACAACACCCTGAAGGAGGCGTGTAGCCATTACTCACCAGTTATTCCTGCGCGCTTGCACCAATCTAGCGGGTAGTACACCATTGGCCTTAGCTGAACATCAATTGATGTTAGTGACTTGCTACTGGAGTCGGCTCTGAGATTCGCCAACACGTACTGCTATGGGAATTAGACATTTTGGATTTTCTTCCGGATTGGAGGAAATTGTATTCAAGCTCTCGCCGGGACCACAGAGGATCAGAGCTTGGAAGCCACTGCTTGGTACTGGCGTTGAGTGCACCATAATGTCTTTGAGCCCCGCGGGCAATGGTGGGGTGAAAGAGTTGGAATAAATTCGGCTGGTGCGGCTCGGAGAAGGCGTCTCGGAATGGCTTCGGTGATCAAGAAAAAACCGCAAAAGGGCCGTATGGAAAATTGCCGCAGTTAGCCTTGGTCTTCTTGCCGCAAAAATGAGAGTCGCGAAACCGACAACAATAGCTTGTCATTCCACTCGCGATAACTACGGAGGTTTTTCTTCGGAGAGCTGCACGTGACGATAGGTGAGTCAGGTACCACTGCCATCAAGCAAACAATGCAAAATAACAGGCCCTAGCTAAGGCTCCTAGCCGCTCTGCAGATTCCTTTGTTGCTTGATATTTAATGTCAGTCAGGCTCCATGCGACAGCTAATGGGCGATCTTGTTGCAAGGATAAGTGATGTTATTAACCGGAATACATATAGACCAGCCTGTTCAAGATAAAATGCAAGTTTTCCTATTGTACAATATAAAAGTAGAGAGTATAACACATTCAAGAATGATCCAACATTCGTTAGTATAGCATGGTGTTTCAAACAGGCTAGCTAGGCCAGTAATGACCTGCCCCATTTTTCAGTGGTGTGAAAACACACTCAAAGCTTCCGAGGACCATGAGCAGCTGCACTGGACACTGCCTGGCCACGGGCCTTGACTGCCATCTGCAGTAGCTTGGCAGTCCTCGACGGGTGCCAGACCCGGCTTCCCAGAACCAGAACCCAAGTCAGAAGGAACAAGCTTCCAGCTTGATGGGCAGACGCAAGAGGAGTGGGAACAAGATAGAGCAATGTTGAGATACCAAGGCCAACCTGGCAGAACGCAAATGCAACAACTCCGTGCACACCCTTCTTAGCAGCAGGTGGGAGGAGTCGCTTCATGGTAGGGGACCGACGAGTGTATGCCCACAAAGCCATAATGGTAGTGAAGGTAGTCATAGCCAAGATACGATGATCCAGTTGAACAAGAGACGGATTTTCAAGCATGTTTCGCCACCACAGGTCAGACCTGTCCTCATGGCGTGAATACCTTTCGTCGAAGAGCTCCGACTTGGGCGGAGCCAGTCCTGTGCCCATAGTGGGGAACTCATTGTAGATGAGGCCAGCATCCAGACCAGCAACCAGAGCACCAGACATGGCCGTCACGAAGACAAGAGCAGCCAAACCGGCAACCGAGCGACGGAAGATCTTGAGTTTGGGGTCACGGAGCGTGTCCAGCAACTTGGTGCCAGCCTCAGGATCAGCCAGCAGGCGGTGAGAGCGGAGTATAGCAAGACCGTTCCAAAGCATCGCAACGTAGCAGACGAATGCGGCTCCAAGGTGCGCCGTCAAACGGTACTGGCTCACCCGGGGGTGGCTGCCTGGTGCAAAGAGATCATCCTTGAGTCCGGACTTGACCATCCACCAACCGATAAACCCTTGGAAACCAATCAAGCCAGCGATACCACCAAGCCGCAATGCCATCGGCTTGCTAACCTTCTTGCGAGCTACGAAATAGAGAGCCGGAAGAACGAACGACAGACCAACAAACCGACCCCAAAGACGGTGAATCCATTCCATGTAGTAGATCGACTTAAATTCAGAAAGGGTCATGTGCGGGTTCAACAATTGAAATTCAGGAGATGCGCGATACTTTGCGAACTCTGACTCCCAGTCTTCTGCATTCATAGGGGGAAGAGATCCGGTAACGGGGCGCCATTCTGTGATGCTCAGGCTATACCAGTTGGTTGTCAGTATTATATTATTATTAGGATACTTCTTTGGGGGAAGGCGCACCCAGATTCTGTCAATCTGGTGAGGCCACCAAAAACCACAATACCAAAAACGCTAGCTGCACTGCCTAGCAACCAGTATGCCACTGTCTTGTCGCTGACTTTAGGAAAGCTAGACTTCGCATTGGAAGCACCCTCCTCGACAGCATTCGCTATTGCGGAACCTGAGGCCGATCTTCTGAAGATGTTGGAAATTGCGTTTTTCGTTCTTGAGAATGAAGCAGGCGAGTTGAGCTTGCTGGTATTCTGAGGAAAGGGCGACACAGCGAAATTCTTTCGGAAAGCGGATTTCGTCGCATAATTCTGGCTTCGCCCTAGACATTGACGGCAGGTGAAGATTTCCTTGGACAGCCGAGGAGTAAAACTCCGCATGAAGGACACGGAGCTCCCCAAGGAAGCCATAATGTGGGATATGGCAGCAATTGATGTTTGGAGAAATTGCTTTGATCTTGTAAGACAAATAAATTGCGGGAAGTAGCGGACAGACGAGAGGCCGAGACCCCGAGGGGCGCGACCCAATCATGGTGGCATGATTTCATCGTCTGTTGACATTCAGCGAGTTTCCGACAATTTCGCATACCCTAATGAACATCGATATTTCATGGTTTGCATAATACATACATTCTACAATCCTGTAGCTGTGATTGTAGTTCAACATACACAGCTTGAGCGAATTGGTTCAGCAAAGGGGCTCTATCCGACGATGTGCCTTAACTATAGGAAAAATGTCTGAATCGAACCATCAAGTCCTTCAACTACATCCGGAGTACCATATCAAAGGTTATCGGTGGGAACTAACCACCACTGTCGTACATACAATATATAAAGAGAATTGAATGCAGCAGAGAATGAGTCGAAAATTCTGCCACAGCACAGTTACTCTATATCAGGTTGTTGTCCTGAGGCAGTACACCTTAAGTAGATAAGTGCCTATCCAGGTTTAGCGCCGTCAGCTCCGATCATCTCTTAGAATGGGATCGCCAACCGACACAACAGCTTCAAGTTTATTCTCTGTTTACCCACGAAGGACGTCTCGCGTACGTCTAAGAATATGTCGTATGCTGTGGAAACCAAGAAGCGCAAGTTTCATCGAGTTCTGGAATCATTGACGAAACCTTCGAATGCCGAATCCTCCACCAAACCCACCCCCGCGGCAACTACAGCAACAGCAACAACAAACGAACGAATTTCCGCGGACTTGGCAGCGAAAAAGGCTCGCTTGAGTGATCGTCAGGATGGAACTGATCTTGCATCTGTGCGAAAAACGGTCTTGAGGGTTGCTCGTTCAAGCTCTCGAGATTCGTCAGTGTCCTCCTCGCGGCCGAGTTACGTCCCTTGGGACCGCGAGCGTTTCCTTGAAAGACTGGAGACATTTCGCCGGGTTGATCGATGGTCACCAAAACCATCAGCTATAAACGAATTGGAGTGGGCTAAGCGCGGGTGGATCTGTTCAGATGTGTCGCGAGTGGCATGCGTCGGAGGGTGTGGCGGTTCCGTTGTCGTCAAACTACCAGATGAGCTCGATGAACTAGATGGGTACGACAGCGAGAAAGTGCAAGAGAGGAAGGAAGTTCGTAAGTTGTAACCGTGTTATAGAGTCTTGTATTCATGGTCAAGATATTGAACTAATTGCGGTATAGGCGCCAAACTCGTTGAAGAATATGCTAGTCTCCTAGTTCAAGGCCATGGCGAGAATTGTCCATGGCGAAACAAGGGTTGCGATGGTTTGTCCTCACGATACAAACTGCAATACTCCCCACTGACTTGCCTGATAGCTACAATCCATCGTTTGGCCTTATCCAACCCTGATACAGCAATCTCTGGTCTCCGGACACGCTATTTGAATATCGCTAAGATGGCCGACCAGTTACCATCTCCGGAAACTATTCAGACCCCTGAGCCGTTTGACCTCGAGACCATAATCAAGATACTTCCTGATGATTTCGAGAGGATTGAGGAACATACTGAGATAACTATACCTCAAACTCCTCAACGCGTCGATGAAAACCAATTGGCTTCTGTTCAAAGTCCGCCTACGCAGGAAATCGCGATTAATAGGACGGCTTTTGCACTCGCCTTCTTTGGGTGGGACTCCGTCGCAGATGGTGCAGCAGGCTTGGCAGGCTGTGGTGCCTGCTTCCGGCGCTTGGGACTCTGGATGTACAAACCGAAGGACAGCGGCGATACGTCTGTTTACGACGCACTTGATGTTGCTACTGAGCACATGGAATACTGCCCATGGGTCAGCGGCAAGGCTCAAAGCGGTACCGGAAAGTCATCTGAGAAGTCAGCAGAGCTACGCAGTGGATGGGAACTCTTGGCTCAAGCGCTCAAAGTGAAGCACCGCCGACATATTCGATCCACGGTGTCTGTCGATAGCCGTGCCGTTTCCGAAACCCCCTCCGCGGATGGTCTGACGGCTGACGAAGCAAACAGTGAGGCCAAAAAGGCTAGCGACCGCGAATGGTGGGCAAAGCTGCGGCGGATGAGACAAGTACTGAATGTCAAGTCTCCAAAGAAGCCAATCGCGCCATAATATTGTTCTTCATTGTTTCTCGGGTTGTTTTGGCTATGCGAGCGTGGCGTTACGGGCATTGGTTTTCACGTGTTAATGTCTATTTGTACAGTACCTGAATATATCATAGAGCGAGTTATTCTATTGCTCAGTTACATCTTGCGTAACAATGCGCTAAACCATTGTACGGGTCTTGACTCTTTTCTGTGTCCTGATACTCTTGCTTAGAGCGGTGTATGCTGCCAGTTCGAAATAAGTCATACAAAGTCGAAAGGAAGGAAGGAATGGAGGAGAGTTAATGGTTACACCATTAACCCTACTACTCCATGATCTGGGTCAGTTCAAACATGTAGAATGATGTCTTTTGTCGTTTCATTTCCGTAAACATGATCATAGGATTTCGCCAGATCCCGTTTCGTACTGGATGCAGGGCAAGAACGAGTCAATATACAATGCAACTATAGCGCTATCTTTTCTTCAACACGTCACCTTTTATGAAGATTTCACAGTGACACTGCCACCGTGAACAAAGAAGACAATGATGTGCTCAAGATGATCGACTCCCGGATGCGGTAAAAGGGAACCTGGTTTGCGCAACGCAGGTTTAACCATACGTAGGTCAGGAAAGAGCGCATCGTCGCAAGCTGTTCCTTTCACTCTCCCTTCAGAGAAGTTTCATTCATAAGCCATGAGTTTTCCCAAGAGCCGAGAAATAACAGCTACCAGAGCCGCACGTCATGGCTAATGAGAACCTGGAAGCGCAGAGTGCGGAAGGCGGAGGCACTACTAGTAAGGCCAGGAGCAGCAGTATGTACGATCCTGCACGGGACTCTTGGGAGGCTCAGGAATCATCGGCAGTACCGCCAACACAACTCCAACCTTCTCAGTCCATTTCAGCTCTACAGTCAGCAGCTATATCAGTCTGACAACCAGACACTCTTTCCTTCTGGTTTCAATGAAAGCCAAGATACGCTAGTATATATATAGTTTAGTCCCGGAACATTACTGATCCGCAAAATTTACATTCGCACTTTTATTGGTGTTATTACTTGTATAATTACTTACAATACGCGTATTTGTGTTATATGATCTCTCGAATATTCGATGTAAACCACTCAACTGTATTGGTGTGTGCCTGGCAGATCCACGCAATCTGTTAATATGAAAATCACGTATCGTCTATCTATCATCGACTAAAGACACTGACTTGCCTGGGATAGGCTATTTTATGATAAGCAAGTCAGCTAGTGCTCTGGAGTACTGGCTGGGGATACACAGTATCTGTCTCTGCTCATGATTCTACTCAGCTTGTTAGATGCAATTTTCCCTGCATGATCGTTATGAATGAAGGACTAACATATGAGAGCATTAATTAGATTTCTCAGCAGCACTTATTGCTTTGAGGCAATGAGCTACAGTCCCCCTCCCTGCGGATATTCCCACAGAATCTCAGCCTTTCGGTTTATGCAACAGAACCCCTCTGTATGCCCCCACTCTAGGTAACTTCTGTCGAACACCCACGCTACCCATTTATAGCCCCCATGGCTGCTCATATGATGAGTACCTGGACACTCCACTACGTGAGCCACAAATAGACCGACTGCGGTTCGTCCCTTTCCACTTATGGAAAAAGGAACGGACATATGATGAAAACTGTATTCATTATCTGATAGAGTGGAAAGTGACTCTTAATAATAAGGTCACTATAAGAGTCACTGAACCGGATGTGGTGATAACGTCGAGTGCGTACTGGCAAGAGGTTTTAAAAAACAAGGTTGAAGGTGTTAAACGTCGGAGAGTGTTCTATAACCGACGGGTTAGGTTAGATGACACTACTATTGTGGCATCGGTAAAAGATCGTTTGCATAATGATCTTCATCAGCAATTTGACGGTCTTGATATCAATTGGACGATCATAGAGAAGCAGCTCCTAATGTGGGGCGATTTGTGTCTTAAACGTAAGAAGCTTAGACTAGGTATTTGTATTAACTACTTAGCAGATGATAGTGAACAAATCCTATCTAGAAGGGGAGAAAAGCGAGGTACCACATCAGCAACTAAGACTATGCTTGCTGAACGAGATGCTTAGATTGATGCCGAGTATAATTCTGGCCAGTATTCGCCTTGGCGAGATGTATATAGGAAGATGCGTTGCCCCGGATCACTATGTGATAATCATGACGGGTACTGCTGGCAGGACCCTATAGGAAGAAAACATTACAAACTCAGGACACATCATTGAAACCTATAAAGACAATATTGGAGAAGCATGTGATGTGGCGTTAATAAATAGCCTCGATCTCTACCAGATAGATAAGGATAGAAATACCGAATTCTTTATGAAACACGGCGTTATGACTGGTGTGGCTTGTCGATTTTGTTGATGATATTCGTGAGTGGTCAGACAATTATGAGCCCGGTTTTTAGCTAGGATACACTGCATCGTACTATACCTTATAACTTTGCATCTATTGTATTAATTGGTTTCATTAATAGCTAATCCAGTCAATTCTAGCGCAAATTCGGATTTCCCCTGTAATGTACAGTCATTCTCGAAATCGGCTTGACTTGCAACAAGTGATTATTAGTAATGTCCACTTCTGGTCTCTAGCGTGTAGAATAGATTTGGCCTTGGGAAAGATTTACTGGCTTGGTATTCCTTTGAAGTATTGATGATTGGATCTTTCGTTAGGTTAGGAACTTGGGGATTAAACCAGAAAATATTATGTGTTGCGAATCAAGACGATTCGAAGGGCTGACTATTGGCATAATTTTAAACTTAAATAAACTCTAAACTTTTATACAAAGATTAAAATAACCACTCGCTCATTCGTTACAATCGCCAGATCCGATATGTTCTCTTCCATTTTCTACTAAAGTCGAGTCTCCTCAGCCCAGTTCTTCCCGCATGTGTTATTATTGTGGCTCCAAATGGATATAGATTTGTTTATGATCGCCACCAGCAAGTCATACGAGAACTGAGCAGATTTCAGAAGACTGTCTTGAAAAGCAGCAGGGACTGTGTCCCTTCCATTTCTTAATGCAGTTAGGTGGTTTATTGTAATCTTTATGGCCATATCTCTCAAGCCTCGATCTTCCGGAGGAGTAGAGTTATAGATCTGCAAAATTGCTTGCGGAAACGAATTGAAGTCCAATTGTTGAATTAGTTCCCGCTCAATATTTAACCGAAAAAGAACTTTGAGGCCTTCTATTAACATACGATCCGCAAGTGAGTACATTAAATATGGAATGATAGAGGGTTAACCGTAGATGCTGGCTTTTCAGACGACTCGCACGCATTAACAGGTCGGTTAGATTTGATCGCTTCGTTGTCTGTGGGGATCTGGGATTCAAGAGACTCAAAATATGTTCTTATCAGATACACAAAGCTGTATATATCGCAGATTGTGGACCAACCTGATATTCTAGGGTGTAGAGATATTCAATCATCTGCTTTACTAAGGCTGGCTTTTTCTGTAGCTTGATCGTACGTGTGGAAGCCTCCTATTTCCGAGTTATTAGCTGGAATTCCTTGAATAATCGAAGTATCTGATCCACTTACTTTGAAATCTCTATCACAAGCTCTGGTAAAGAATTCTGATTGCGTAGATACTATATATTGGTGAACAGCATAGTGTTTATCACCGCAAATGATCGTTAAATCGCTGTACTTTGGGTCCAAACGTAGGCTAAGGCCGCATCAGATTAGATATATTGTTCCCTGATATAAAACTACCTTGCTAATGTGTCCAGAAGTTTTCTACCGGGAATGGTGTCTTCAGTCTTATTATGTACGTCTTTATCTGGATTGGTATGTGATAAAGAAGATGGAGTATTATACGGCTTCAAAGTCGTCCTAGGTATAATGTGCGTTATTTCAACTCGGTTCTGTGGGAAACTTTTAGTTGAAAGAGTTTTGTACTGTAGGATACAGAAATAATTAAGGGAGCAAAAACATGTATAGTTGAATGTCGCATAAATGATGGATGTATGACGTGTTCATGATTGGTATAATGGCATGAGTTTATACATCACATCGAGTCCATATACAACCATGTTGTTCAATTATTGTTGAATTATTTATTTAGTATAGATTGTAAATGATATGAACACTCCCGAATGACAATTATTAATCTATGTGCAAGGAATATTTAGCTTTTTTAGTTCCCTACCTTCCCTATACTTGGTTGTAGAGCTATTTTTTAAACAACATCTCGTGGGAAATCATTCTTCCGCTCCGGCCACTATCATTTAAGGCCCTGCTCTAAGGCCCGCTATAAGCCACCTCCTACCGAACTCCACCTTAACACTGTTGCGGTCGGCATTTAGTTTTTATTATGACCAACGAACGGGCTATACAGGAAGGAGCGGCTGTGAGGCTGGGATTCCCACTTTTCGAAGAAGTTTCTCGGTTCTTCTTCTTTACTAGAATATAACATAGAGAACACATTATATATAAATAGCTCTAAGATAGCTGAATTGAGAGCTATATTACCATTTTGTTAACTTCTACTGGGTAGTTCTCGGTCCATAGTTTCTCCAGATCTCTGCGGGTAGTCTACACGGGTGCTAACATTAATTCTAAGAACTGCAGGCAGATCTTATCTATGCTTATAAAATAGGGTCTCTGAGATTCCACATGAAACTTGGGTTAAATTGAAATGTCTTATTTATCTGCATCTGGAAGTCTCTTAATAAGGACTTCTTCAAGACCTGATAATTCATGACTACTAATGCATGTTTCATAACGTAATTTCTTTCCTTAAAGCTGACTGTTATACGAAATATTTAGATTGGCTCAACCTAAGGGAAAGAGAAGAAAAGAAAAGATAAGTAGAGAAGAAGCATTCACATATATCTCTTTATATAAGTTTGTCCCTTAGAATGCATTCCACGCAGGCTCTGCCAAGCTTTAGAGGATCTGAGGGTTCAGAGAACCCGGTAACACACAGTTACACATCTCTAGGGTTCTGAGTTTAGTAAACGATAGTAGAGGATAAGCTGGAGTTCTTACTATCTATTGGGGGACTTGTGCCCAAAGGCTGGGGGTAACGTCAGGCGTCCATCCACTCTATCAATAAAAATTAGTATGGGTAAAGGTTTCAATAAAAGCGAACTTACCTGAGACGTGTGAGGTTGAATAGCTTTATAACATTTGCCTATACCAGTGTAAGTCAATAAATAATGTTCAGTGAACGAAAAAGAGCCAGAGGGATATACCTTCATAAACTACCACATCAGACCCACGATAGAGAACGCCGGAGGACCATTGATCCATTTTTATAGATGAAGAATAGTGGTTCTAAGGTTATGAGGTGTTAAAGTTAAAGTAATTGATTCATTCTTATACTGGGACTGATGACTGGATTTATATTAGAAAATAGCTGGTATAATAAAAAAAACTTTGAACAACGATTATTATTAAGTGGGGTTTACACTCAGCTGATACATGTACTATCCTCATGAACTAAGCAATCTGATTCACACTGAAATATCACTGGCTACCTTTTCTAAATCCACAATACAAACTTTTACAATGGAGATGAAGTTAGTGTGCGTCTGTCCTTTATCACTTATCTCAAGATATGTGGAATTTGACTGTGTGTGCAAAAGAAGTAAACCCAACATTAAGGTATAAAAAATTTCCTTCTCTGCTTTCACATTATTCATTTCTATTTAGCTTACTTGAGGCATTAAGGATTTAAAGAATAGTATCACTAATATTAAAAATAAATAACAAGTGATTGCTGGAGTTGCATGAGCATCGATGGAGATGACATATCCACTCAGTTAATCCTGCCGTTTGCACCAAACACATTGATATTCCTGTTTAAATAATGACGCACTTTCTCTTTTGCTTTCTCCCCTGCCGTCTCCCTTGCGCCTGATGCACTGCCCCCTTCTAAGGATGCCGCGCTATCCGATGATTGCCCTTTTCCAGTATAGTGTCGTCCCACTCCTCGTTGCTCTTTTCACCCTTTTCAGGTATAGAGTCGCTGATAGGTTATCTGATGAAATCAAGGCATTTGTACCATAGGCGATGACTGAAAAGGGTGAATAAATCCTTGTAGGGAGAGTGGATGACGGTCATACATAGTGGGTATGGTGGGCATAATACAGGAAGGAGTTCTGGTTTCGCCCGCTAATAACTCGTTAATCGGAAGAATATTGGCCCACAGTTTTATATCAACTCGCATACTAAGATATTATAACTGATTGGACTTGTTAACTATACAGGACCGTATAACTACAGTATGTTCTTCTATGGTAGATAAATGCAGATGACGGAAAATCGAGCGTTTATTTTCGACGACGGTTTATGACTAAGTAGAAATCTATAAGTTAGTTATGAAAATACTTTGTAGTTAAATAGCTATATTAGAAATTAAGTTAGTCCGGTCCGAATGTTGAATCTACGAGGGGTAATCAATGCTTAATAGTCTAATTTCTTAACCACCAACGCAGTATTATGGATCAAGTTTCTAACGATTATTATTCTTTTCGATAGCGAAAATATGTATTTTGTTTAATTATTATCAAATATTCTTGTTCGTTGAGATCTGTAAGTGCATTTTCTCGATAAAAAAAAGGTACTCTTGCACTGATTATATCATTTAGAACCAAAACAGTTTCGGGATTGACTGAATAACAGCACTTCGGGTAATATTTCAGTCTGGATAAATTTGAATATTCTTTCTTTCACTGGTTTACTATTGCATTTTGAACTTATAGTAATTTAAAGTAATAAAATAGAAGAATAACTACACTATATAAGAATCTTACCGAGGTTGAAGCCGCTATCAAATTTCAGTGTCTTAAATAAACTAGAAGTGTAGCTGATTATTTTTCAGAAGCTTTTAGCCTATCGAGTAAAATTTCACGAGAGATATACCTCGCGTCTCTTTTTCTCGTGAGATTTAAAGACGAGATCTAGGAAAGTATATATTAATGCGGAGAACTATCTAGTATATTAGAGGATATGATTTAGAAAGAAAAGAAAATTAAAGATTAACTTTATATTAAATGGAGATAGAACGGCTTGTATTTTAACTGTGGAAACCCAGGGTATATAGCAAAAGTATGCAGGAAACAGTGGTAGGATACCGAAGAGGGCTAAAGCTAGAAATGCCTATACCATCATAGCAATACACGACGAATGGAGGAAATATAAAAGTATATGTATCAAACGGAATAGAGAACAAATCTATGAACAATGACTGGGGTGGCTTATGAAATGCTCTATCAAACGTGTGCAACAAGCAACAGTTAGATGAATCCTAGGGCCTATTCTCTATTGTTATGCCAGCATGCCAGAAATGTCCTTTGGCGCTTTGTTCTCTCTCGCCAACAATATCGACGCAATCTTCCAGGAAACTACCAAAGCCTTGGCCAGGGTCTTCCTCGTAGACATTCCAGTTTCGCTTAATAAAGGCCTTGAGCTCGGCGAAGAACTCTTCAATCGGATTCAAGTCTGGTGAGTATGGCGGTAAATAAAGTAATTTGACCCTTGAATTCAAGCACATCTCCTCTATTCGATCAGAGTGGTGAAATGACGCGTTGTCCATGACAAGAACAGACTTTGGCCCTGGCCACTTTCCACAGTGTTGGAGGAGTTCCGCAATAAAATCTTCAAATATAGTAGCATCGGTGGAACCATAAAAAATACGGGAGAGAATTATATCGTCTTGGGCATATGCGGGCAGAATCTGATAACACCGGTCACAATGAAATTTAGATACTTAGACGGGTGCGACGCCAAGTGGTGACCAGCCCATCCATCTGAATCCTACCCACTTATCACATCCAGACTCGTCCACAAAGACAAGCTGATATGAATGGAACTCGGAAAGGTTGAGGAAATATTTATCTCTTAAGTTCTGGTTGCGCTCTTTGGCCTTTTGCCGTGCTGTCTTTTTTGACCAGTTGATTGAGGTCAGGCCCTTCCTAATACTGTAGGTGCTTACATGGATATTGAATTCATCCCACAAAAATACTGCCATTTCATCTAGGTATAACGTAGGCTTTTCCACTAGATGATCACAAAGAGCCTCCAGCATAGAAGGTGTGATAATACGACGTCGTCCGGCGCGAATTGGAGGGGCTCTGGCACTATCAAAGTGCTCAAGGTTCGATTGGATATAATAAACTGCCTGTCGGCTACTATGAGCAGTACTAGCAATGTGCATTATCTTTTCCCCGCTGCTTAACATATCACAGATAAGCTGAATTTTCGATTTCTCCAGTCTCGGTGCCATTTTATACATATATGGTGTGTTTGATATTCGATTTTGTTTGGATCAGGGTTGAAGGAGTGTTCGAGTAAAATGGGGTTGGAGGTTAGTATATTATAGTATCAGCACTGGTTATTTTACGTACGTATCAGTTTATTGACAGCCTGGTACCATACAAGTAAAAATTATATAAGCAAAGGTTATTCCGGCCCCAACTACATATGTACTAGCGTATCTTGGCTTTCATTGAAACCAGAAGGAAAGAGTGTCTGGTTGTCAGACTGATTTAGCCGCTGACTGTAAATAATCCAAGAGATTTTGCCTTCGGTAAGTGTGTCTTGTTTTGTACAGTGAGGGCCATTCTTTGCACTTCTGGAATTCCTCAATGTCCGTACAGTTTATGCCTGTCCGCAGTGCATTTGTGTGCTGATGTATGATTTCAACTTCGGATTTTCCCCAGACAAATAATTAATTCACTCTGCGGAGCTTTTGAGACTGACTTAATATAAACTTTAACTCTTCTTGCTAATAAGGCTGGCATTATCATTAGGTTCTCGGCGGATCTTCCCCGACGACACAGTCCGCGGTGCGAAACAAAACATCCACTCATCAAGAACAATTTTCTCGCGATCCACTTCCACCTTTAATAGAATTAAAAAAAACAACGGGGCAAACACCATCGCGATCTCCAAACGCATATATATCACCTAGAACTTCCAAAATGTCTAGCCCACAAGCTGCTAGCCCAGCCCCCCTAGAGTCTGCCGAGGCTCACAATGGAGCTCTTACGTCCCCTACGGTAACTAGCCTGAACACAACAGATATCCGATAACGAAGCAGAAACTGATGGGGTAGCAGACTGTACAGGAGGAACCAAGACCTGGGTATTCCAAGCGCAGGCGTCTCCAAGAGCGGCACCAACAGCTACGAAAGCGCGGCAGAACACCCCCATCAGCTTACGCTCGTCGTGACATGAATGAGACGGCGCAGCAGCCCAATCGCAATGAGTCGTCAAACAGATCTCCCTCGCCCCTCGCTCCACCGCGTTCTCCATCGCCCGACGCGCAGGCGCGCAAGCGCAAGCGTCCTGGCGGTGGTGCCAGGATGGGCTTGGTAGATCGCGAAACTCTGCGTCGGAGACAGGAAGAAAGAGAGCGCTCTCAACAAGAGGAAGCTATGCGATTCTCTCAGAACCGTGGGGTGACCGACATTGTCCGCCACCACTACAATGCTGTTCCCCAGCGCGGAAGAGAGTGGCGGAAGACCGAGAGTAAGATTAAAGGCTTACGAAGCTTCAATAACTGGATCAAAAGTACTCTCATTCAGAAGTTCTCGCCGGATGAGGAGTTTGTGTCTAGGTCCATTGGTACCAAGGACTGGGCGGATGACAACGCCCCACCCCCTATGGAAGATAAACGTCTTTTGGTTGTAGATCTCGGGTGTGGCAAAGGGGGTGACTTGGGCAAGTGGCAACTAGCTCCTCAACCCGTAGATCTCTATGTTGGACTCGATCCAGCCGAGGTCTCTATTGTCCAAGCGCGCGAGCGTTACAACGGTATGCGGACTGGGCGCGGCCCACGTCGCCCCCGTGGGCCTCTCTTCCATGCCGAGTTCGCTCCTAAGGATTGCTTTGGAGAGTATCTGGGAGATGTCCCTATTGTTCAACAAGTAGGCATTGACCCTAATGCCGGCCCAGGTGGATCAGTGATGAGTTCACGATGGGGCGGCGGTGGCTTCGACGTGGTAGCGTCTATGTTCACAATTCATTACGCCTTTGAAAGTGAGGAGAAAACAAGACAGATGCTGCGCAATGTAGCTGGGTGTCTGAAGAAGGGTGGCCGATTCTTGGGAGTCTGCCCTAATTCGGACATCATCAGCGCACGAGTGGCAGAGTTGAATGCGAAGCGAAAGGAACGCGAGACTGCGGCGAAAAAGGAGGAGGCAGAGCCTGAGGATGGAGAGGTTGAAGAAGACGATAACAAGATTGAATGGGGCAACTCAATCTACAGAGTTCGATTCTCGGGTGATACCCCCGAAGATGGGATCTTCCGGCCTCCTTTTGGATGGAAGTATAGCTATTTCATGGAAGAGGCGGTAGAGGAAGTTCCGGAGTATGTTGTGCCATGGGAAGCCTTTCGAGCGTAAGTTTTATATGACGGACCAACCATCACTGTACAAGAGACTGACTGTCCTAGATTAACGGAGGATTACAACCTCGAGCTCCAGTATCGGAAACCGTTCCTGGAAGTCTGGGAAGACGAGAAAGACGATCAAGAGTTGGGCCCTCTGAGTGAACGCATGGGCGTTAGGGATCGAAACACCGGCGCCCTGCTCATGACCGAAGAAGAGAAGGAGGCAGCCAGTGAGTATAGGTTATGCTCAGAAAAGACCCGCTTGCTAACATGGACAGGTTTCTATCACGCATTCTGCTTTTACAAAGTCTAGCTTCTCTAGACATGTATACTTTTTGATCTTCTATCAACTCAATCTTTCTCCAAGCTCTTGGGCGCATATTGTACACGTCGATCAAGAACTGGCTATGTACCACTACATTCCACAGTAAGCCTAGACCGAGGCAATAGCATATATAATAATAAATTCGATTATACTATACCCACCATCCAGTAACCAGGCTCCAACCTCTCCACGTTATCTCCAAGACATACACCTCCAAGCTCCAGGATGGTGGATCATCGTATGGAGTCCAAGAAAGAAGTATAACCTAAACAGGCCTAGCGCGGTCGCGTCGCGTTATGATCTCTTATCAAGCAAAGCAACCCATCACTCCAATATCAATTCCTCTCCACCAAAACAGCAGGACAAACCGTCCTCGCTCTCCAAAATACCAAGTCGCACATCGCCCAGAACCCAAAACCAAGTGCGCAAACAAAATTCAACGAGA